>NW_015164475.1:0-3237 GCF_001447785.1 Gekko japonicus | reverse complement strand
GGTGGGGAGAGGCAGGGAGGAAGCAACTTACCCTCCCTCTTCTCCTGCCTCCTCCTGGCTGAATGAGGGCTGGAAGCGGGGCGGCCGGAAGCAGGGGGCGGGGCTTCGTCATGTGCCCCGCCCCCCTGCACCTCACCCGGGGGAGCTGCATTCCCCCGCGTTCCCCCCCGAAATGACCTCTGGATAGGTACCACTTCGGTGGGAAGGAAACAGCGTTACTACTTCGGAATAGGTACTACTTCGGTGTTTAGTCATGCCGGCCACATGACCACGGAAACGTCTTTGGACAGCGCTGGCTCTTCAGCTTGGAAACGGAGATGAGCACCGCGACCCTAGAGTCGGATTCGACTGGCTTTTGAGCAGGGGAAACCTTTACCTTACCCTGGTGTGTATGTGTGTATATGTATACACACACACACACACATATATACATATTCCTAAACCAAAGAAAAAATAATGGAATGGAAAACCAAGTAAGTGGGATGATCGATACTGAATACATCTTAAGCAATGCATCATATTCTCCCACATATCCAATGGACCCTGGAAGGTCCCAGGACGGTGATGCTCAAACTACTGGAGACCCTTCTAGAACCCCTAGAATGACCACCACCAGGTTATATTCGAAACCTCAAAGTGAAAGCTCTCCTAATGGGCAGAGGAGGAGAAGAAGAAGAAGAGGAGGAGGAGATTGGATTTATACCCTGCCCTTCACTCGGAGTCTCAGAGTGGCTTAAAATCCCTTTCCCTTCCCCTCCCCACAACAGACACCTGGTGAGGTAGGCGGGGCTGAGAGAGCTCTTTCCAGAACTGCCCCTGAGAGAACAGCTATTGTCAGAACTATGGCTTGCCCAAGGTCATCCAGCAGCTGCGAGTGGAGGAGTGGGGAATCAAACACGGTCCTCCCAAATTAGAGTCCGCGTACTTTAACCACCACACCAAACTGGCTCACTCCAAACTGGCTCACAAGAAAACTCCACTGTACAGATTTGGGGGAAAGACGGGATTGGTGGCATGGGAAACCAAAACAGAGGCTGTCCGGAAGGTATATGTTGAGGAAATGGACACAGGGACGTACAGAGGTTGACCTGAGAGGATACAGGTTAACAACCCCCCTGCCCAAGACAGGAAATTCACAAATGCCTCCCCCCACACCCCAAGTGACCCCTGCTCCATGCCCAGAAGATGACAAAGTTCTGAATACTTTCTTTGGAGAGGAGTATTCTCCAAATGCCAGTGTGGGGGTCAAAGAGACTGAGTGATACCAACTGTTCACTAGCATTATTTATCTATTTTTACTTCATTTGTAGCCCACCGTTCTCCTCAATGGCGACCCGAGGAGGCTGATGTCATTCTCCTCCCTTCTGTTTTATCCTCACAACAACCCTGTGATGTAGGACAGGCTGAGTGTGCGACCGGCTCAAGATCACCCAGCGAGTTTCTATGGCACAGGTGAGGATTTGAACCCATGTCCCTCGGATCCTAGTCTAACATTCTTAACCACTATATCACACTGGCTCTCAGTCCCAATGTGCACTTTGAATGTATTGCACCCAATGCTCCCCCTAAGCGTTGGAGTCTTGTGAGCAATAATTCTGCTTCATGAGCTACTGGCTTTAAAGTTGTGAGCGAGCGATTTGGCTACTGCATCAGTTAGCTTGCTCTGGAGCCATCCTTCCTGAGCTAAGACAAAAATGTGTGAGCCGGAGGCTAAAGAACTGTGAGCTAGCTCACAGTAACTCAACTTAGAAAGAACACTGATTGCACCTGACATAGCCGATTGCATGACAAAGAAACAAATTCACCTTGCAGATGTTGGCTGTTGCCTTAATGCTGCTGTATGCCTTGGTTACCCCTTGGAATCATTTTACTTCTTTGGTTGTTGGGGGTTTTTTTTGTCTTCACTGTCCTTGACCTCACTTGCCCATGTTGCAGTTCAATTTAATTCAATTGGCTGGGGTGACCAATCTTCTTCTGCTTAGCATCATGATATTGACAAAGTCATGTGGGTCAGGACAGGTGGTTGGATTAAGCAGCGGCAGTGAGGGCAAAAAAGAGCAGAGGGCAGTGAGGGCAAAAGAGGCCGAGGGCAGTGAAGGCAATGGAGGAAGAGGGCAGTGAGGGCAGTGTGAGGAAAGGAGGCAGAGTGGCAGTGAGGGCAAAAGGGGCAGAGGAGGAAGAGGGCATGAAGAACAACAATGAAACAAGGTTGGCATCAACAAAGTCATGACATCAACAAAGTCATGTGGGTCAGGACAGCTGGTTGGAGTAAGCAGCAGCAGTGAGGCCAAAGGAGGCAGAGGACAATGAAGGCAGAGAAGGCAGAGAGAAGTGAGGGCAAAAGAGGCAGAGGGCAGTGAAGGCAATGGAGGGAGAGGGCAGTGAGGGCAGTGTGAGCAAAGGAGACAGAGCAGCAGTGAGGGCAAAAGAGGCGGAGGAGGAAAAACGACACAAAGAACAACACCGAAACAAGGTTGGCAGGCAACATCAAAAATCACTGGGAAACGAGAGGTGGTTTCCAACAGCTATGGAAACACCCATGAAATCAGGCAAGCGATTCTGTCTCCGTCTCTCTAAGGCTTCTTCCTTCTACTCTGTAGCTACTACAAAGCTTTGCCTGGGCCTCAAATAGCCGGTGACACTTGTCCGTCTTGGCTTTGATACTACAACAAGCCCGCGAAGCCACACACCAGCTGCCGAGCCCAATCCAAAAGCCACCACCGTTCCGAAGCACTCCTGTGGCTGGAAAGGTTATGGATGACGCCATCCTCTCCTCGGGCCCAGAAAAAGCCCAGGTATCGTACCTCTGTGACCTTTTGCATTCCTTTATGGGTCCAAGAAGAACAACAGCACACTTCTGTTTCCTCCTTATCTAAGCCCTAGGCCTTTGTGAGCTCCGAAGGGCAAGCTCTCTTCTGTCTTCTCGCCTAGCGCTGTGCCCCGCATCAGAGGCCGCCTCTTGATCTTTCAGGTGGGTTGAAGGGAGAGCCGGCGAGCGCTGAGAATCTAAACCCCCCCCCCCGGGGCCCAATGCAGCAGCCAATTGGGAATCGCCTTTCCTTTCCCCTTGACCTAACCCCATCAGCAGCTCAATCGAATCATCCGCGTGTCAGCTCTGTAGATGTGCCAGCGCAGGGCGAGGCGAGACAATCAGCGTGCCGAGAGATTTCAGCAAAGGCACACACAGAAGATGGATCGGATGCGGGGCGCCACTACATAAGAACATAAGAGACGCCA
>NW_015164474.1:0-9179 GCF_001447785.1 Gekko japonicus | reverse complement strand
GAAAACCAGTCGCGGCTTCTCCGTAGCCGCACTGCCTGTATGCTGCGTTCTCTTGAGTACACCCATGAAACGGCCTTATTTTGACTTAGATCCTCGGTCCATCGAAGTCTGTATTATCTACTCAGACGGGCAGCGGCTCTCTGGGGTCTCAGGCAGACGTCTTTCATATCGCTTAATACCTGATCCTTAGACTGGAGATGCTGGGGATTGAACCGGGGACCTTCTGCGTACCAAGCAGAGGCTCTGCTACTGAGCCACAGCCCCTCTCTTACCACTTCAGACCGCGGGGAACCTCACGCGGCTGGCCGCTTCTCCCCCCCTACAAAACCATGCGACGGAGAAGTCGCCCTAGGCAAGCTGTGCGTGAAGCTGCCTCTGATACCCAGTTAGATCGTTGGCCTTTCAAGGCCAGCAGGGGCTCTCCACTTGCAGTGTTCCCTCTAAGCTGAGTTAGTGTGAGCTAGCTCACAGTTTTTTAGCCTCCAGTTCACAGATTTCTGTCTTAAGCTCAGGAAGGATGGGGCTCCAGAGCAAACTGATTGATGCAGTAGCCAAATCGCTCACTCACAACTTTAATGCCAGTAGCTCACAAATTAGAATTTTTGCTCACAACTTTAATGCCAGTAGCTCACAAATTAGAACTTTTGCTCACAACTTTAATGCCAGCAGCTCACAAATTAGAATTTTTGCTCACAAGAGTCCGCAGCTTAGAGGGAACATTGCTCTCCATACACTCCCCTCACATCACCCACGATCCTTTTAACGGCAGATGCTGGGGACTGAAACCTGGGACTGCCTGCATGCCAAGCATGTAGGCCCAGTAGAAGGCTGGGCGCACACTGGATGGGGCCAGTGTTCCCTCCAACCTGAGTAAGTGTGAGCTAGTTCACCATTTCTTAGCCTCCGGCTCGCACATTTTTGTCTTTGCTCAGGAAGGCTGGGCTCCAGAGCAAACTGATTTATGGAGCAGCCCAATCGCTCACTCACAACTTTAATGGCCAGCAGCTCACAAAGCAGGATTTTTGCTCACAACACTCCACAGCTTAGAGCAGTGATGGCGAACCTTTTAGAGACCGCGTGCCCAAACTGCGACCCAAAACCCGCGTATTGATCGCAAAGTGCCAACACGGCAATTTAACCTGAATACTGAGGTTTTACTTTAGAAAAAAACAACTCCTACTTTAACTTAAGAGGATCCAAACATAGTAAGGAAAGCAATCCCAAAGGCTTTCATTGACTTGAAATTATTTGGCAGAGAATTCGACACTTTAATGATGGTCTGGGCCTGCCTGGGGCAATGGCACGCGTGCCCACAGAGAGGGCTCTGAGTGCCACCCCTGGCACCCGTGCCATAGATTCGCCACCACTGGCTTAGAGGGAGCATTGCGGGGCTGTGTTTAGGATGCGACCAAGAGGAGGCTCTCGACCAATGTTCCCTGTAAGCTGTGGAGTCTTGTGAGCAAAAATTCTACTTTGTGAGCTACTGGCATTAAAGTTGTGAGTGAGCACTTTGGCTACTGCATAAATTAGTTTGCTCTGGAGCCCTCCTTCCTGAGCTAGGACAAAAATGTGTGAGCCGGAGGCTAAAAAATTGTGAGCTAGCTCACACTAACTCAGCTTAGAGGGAACACTGCTCTTGACTATCACTGACGGCCACCCGCTGTCATTCTTTGCTTCTTGGAAGCTTCTTGTATCTTGCTGTGTTGCTTGCGTGACAAGGCAGGGCTTCGTGTAGGCAACATGAAACAGGGGTTCCCATGCGCACACGCACCAGATAAGATGCTGCGCCCTCTTCTGCTCAAAGCGACGCTTGTAAATACGTTGAGGAAACAACTCACAGAGGTGTGCCTCAGCAACAGCAAACTAAGTCGGGTTTGGGAAGGAATCCTTTTGGCTTTGTTGAAGACCGAGGTAGGGCAGGTTTAATTCCTCAGGCCTCGCTGGTTGACAGATCTAAGCAGATCTTTGGGAACCCTGTCCTCTCAGGCACCAGGGTTTGCAGACGCCACTCGATTCACCCGCAGGTGCGTACAGTGAAGGGGACAGAGGAAAGAGGGGACCCACAGGTACGTACAGTGAAGGGGACAGAGGAAAGTGGGGACCTGCGGTTGCTAAAATGGGCAGTTTATCAGGCTCCTGAGAAATACCAAACCGCCTTCTGCCGCTCGCTCAGAGCTTCCGGCTTCGAAAGGGCACACTCACAGCTCTTCTGGCTTCGCGGCGGGACTTCATCCCGTCTCTGCTTCGCCAAGCAGACCGGGCACCCCTTCTGCACCACAGCCTGCCTGCCTCTCCCTTGGACGGGTACCGACGGCTCTCCGGGCGGACGGCCAAGTGGCTCTCGCGCTCACTCTCAGGCAAACACAGCTTCCGGGTGGAAAAGTCACCCGACGTCAGAACCCCTGCGAGTAAAACGGAGGGCCTTTTAAAGCATCGGCGAGTGTGCTGCACAGTCCTTCAAAGGGGCAACAAGTGCATGCACCCGAGCGCAGGAAAAACCCCGTCTGCGAGGGAGGGAATAAGGGCAAGGTTTTCGGGTGCATCTGCACAACCCACTTCAAACCCACTCGAGACCCACTTTCACAGCCCTCGATTTTTTTTTTTGCAGGGATACCAAGACGGCGTTGTGAGGGCTGGTCTGCATCACAAACGTAAAGGGAGAAAAGAGCAAGAGCCCAGGAGCACCTTAAAGGTAAAGGTTCCTCCTTGCTCGAAAGCCAGTCGAGTCCGACTCCAGGGTTGCGGTGCTCATCTCCGTTTCCAAGCCAAAGAACCAGCACTGTCCGAAAACGTTTCCGTGGTCATGTGGCCGGCATGACTAAACACCGAGGCACACGGAACGTTGTTACCTTCCCACCGAAGTGGTACCTATTTATCTACTTGCAATGTCTTGCTTTCGAACTGCTAAAGACTAACAAAATCTGTGACAGGGGAGGCGCTTTCGTGAGCCACTGCTGCAAATTTTGTTAAGCCTTTAAGTTGCTACTGGACTCCTGCCCTTTTCTCCTGCGGCAGACAGTGGCCCATCTAAATCATAGAATCAGAGTTGGACGGGACCTCCAGGGTCATCTAGTCCAACTCCCGGCACAGTGCGGGAAATTAACAAATACCTCCCCCCCCTCACACCCCAGTGACCCCTGTTCCATGCCCAGAAGATAACAAAAAACCTCCAGGATCTCCAGCCAAATTGACCTGGAGAAAAATTGCTTCCTGACCCCAAAGTGGCGATCGGCATTTCCCTGGGTGTGTAAGAAAGGGCCATGAGAACTAAGCACTGATGCAACCCTTCCTGCCCTCCCTTCTCACGATCTGCCCAAGTTCACAGGATCTGCATTGCTGTCAGGTGGCCATCTAGCCTCTGCTTAAAAACCTCAGAAGAAGGAGAGCCCGCCACCTCCCGAGTAAGCCTGTTCCACTGAGGAACCACTCTAACCCTCAGGAAGTTTTTCCGAATGTTTAGCCGAAAACTCTTCGGATTTCATTTCCGCCCGTTGGTTCTGGTCCGACCTTCTGGGGCAACAGAAAACAACTCTGCACCATCCCCTCTATGACAGCCCTTCAAGTACTTGAAGATGACCGTCATAAAAAGTAAAAGGGGGATCAAAGTCGCCCAATTAACATGACTCCCAGATACTGAGACCATCCAAGGGAGCCTAATTAGCATGGCACTTTCGACAGAACTACGGTTCCTAATAAGGGGGAGGGGGGAGTGAAGCTGTTTGAACCAGGTTTTAAAAAATTGTGGAGCAAATGTGCCCTTAATGCTGATTTGGCCCATTTTCTGAGCAGCGTCCCAGCAGGGCAAGCAGAGGGCGCTGGAGCGCCCGCGTGCCACTGTGTTACTAGCCACCCGGACCCAGATCCAGCAACCAAACACTCCCACTCACCTTCCTCTGCCGCTAGGGCTGTTTCTGGGGTGCTTTGGCCTTCGGCGGACTCTGAAGTCTCTCGAGATTTTGGCTGACAGAATGAAGGGCTTTCCCTGGGGGAACACAGGCCAGCTGTTAACATCACAGGTTTCGGGGACAGAGACTTTTCCCCCCAGCAGCTAGAAGTAGTATCAACACAGATAGAGGTCTGCCATTATTTTGCGCAGCCTCACATGAAGGGGCCCCCTTCCCACCCTTCCGCTATCACAGTGGTCCGAAGACGATGGAGGAGGAGATTGGATTTATACCCCGCCCTTCACTACCCAAAGGTGTCTCAGAGCGGCTTACAAACTCCTTTCCCTTCCCCTCCCCACAACAGACACCCTGTGAGGTAAGTGGGGCTGAGAGAACTCTTGACAGAAACGGCTCTTTTTCAAGAACAGCTCTTATCAGAACTACGGCTTGCCCAAGGTCATCCAGCCAGGCGCAAGTGGAGGAGTGGGGAATCAAACCTGGTTCTCCCAGATTAGAGTCTGTGCACTTAACCACTACACCAACCTGCTGAAGAAGAAGAGATTGGATTTATACCCCGCCCTTCACTACCCAAAGGTGTCTCAGAGCGGCTTCCAAACTCCTTTCCCTTCCCCTCCCCACAACAGACACCCTGACTACGGCTTGCCCAAGGCCATCCAGCCAGGTGCAAGTGGAGTAGTGGGGAATCAAACCCGGTTCTCCCAGATTAGAGTCCACGCACTTAATCACTACACTGAACTAGCGAGCATTCGATTACCCTTTCAGACCTTACCCACTTCTCCCACACACTCCTCCAGAAGAGTTGACAGCTCAGGCAGGCTCAGGGCCTTCAAGGTGGAGGGCCCTTCTGTGGGACCTAAAAAAAGAGGAGGGGGGGAAAAAGAATTTGCAGAGAAGATCCTTGGTCTATCAGCCACTGGCCCATACCGTGCCAAACAAGGAAGTGAAACACAGAGAGGGTGTCGGGTGTGTGTGTGTGTCAGGATAGTGACTTCAAACAGGGAAGGCCAACTGGAGGCTTCCAGGTTGAATCTGGGCCCCAAAGCAACTGTATTTGGCCCTTTCCCCAATTTGAATCAAGAAGAAAGAATTGGATTTACACCTTGCCCTTCACTACCCGAAGGCATCTCAGAGCAGCTTAAGACCTCCTTTCCCTTCCCCTCCCTACAACAGACACCCTGCAAGGGAGGTGGGGCTGAGAGAGAGCTCTTTCGAGGACTGCTCTTGAGAGAACAGCTCCGAGAGAACTTGTGACTGGGCCAAGGCCACACCAGCAGCTGCACGTGGAGGCGTGGGGAATCAAACCCGGTTCTCTCAGATTAGAGTCCACGCTCCTAACCACACCACCAAACTGGCTCTTTTACAAAACAAGTCCCCAAGATCGTGGTAAAAAGCTGTCTTCATGATTTCACTTTTAAGTTAAGAACGCAGATTGTCCCCATGCATTTTCCACCTGAACAAGCAGGCATCCAGGGGAAAACATGTCAAGGTGGTGACTCTGGGTCTCAGGGGAAACTGACCTCTCCAAACATCGATGCAGATGGAGCAGGTCGAGAAAGAGGTACTTTTCTCCCTTTCTCACAAGACAAGAACTCCTCGTGGGCACTCCATGAAATTGCTGAGCGGTCGGGTTAGAACGGATAAAAGGAAGTACTTCTTCACCCAAAGGGTGATTATAACACATGGAATTCACTGCCACTGGAGGGGGTGGCGGCTACAACCATGGACGGCTTCAAGAGGGAATCAGATAAGCATCTGGAGCAGAGGTCCATCGGTGGCTCTTAGCCACAAGGGATAGATAGGGGCTCTGGGGCAAGGGATGCTCTGTCTTCTTGGTGCTTGGGGGGGGGGTCAACAGTGGGAGAGCTCCTGGTGTCCTGGCCCCACTGGTGGACCTCCTGATGGGACCTGGTATTTCTGGCCACTGTGTGACACAGAGTGTTGGACTGGAGGGGCCTTTGGCCTGATCCAACATTGGCTTCTCTGTTATGTTCTTATGAGGCCTCTCTCCCACTTACCAGCTCCTCGGGGCGCTTTAGCCTCTGCCATCCGTCCGTCCGTGTGTTCTCGAGCCAGCCGAGAAGACAGTTCCGCCTGGCAGGCCCTACCGAAAGAGACCAAAGGCCATCAGCGGGGTGTCCCAGATACATACCGAAGCCGCAGGTGTGGGGGCTGGGGGCTGTGCCATGCCCCCGACGGAGCTGCAGAAAGAGTTCTGGAGTGAACTCCGGCAAGGCTCCCGAGGATCCGCGTGGCCGTGCCAGAAGCTGGGGAGAGGAGCAAAGGGGGAGAGGAGGACAGGAGAATCCGGGGGGAAGACCTTCTCCATTCCAGGCCCGCACGCACCTGTGGCCCTCGTGCCAAAAATGAAAATTCTGCACCACGGAACGTGGCCTTCCGCAGCCAAGGATTGGAGACCGTTCGCTCTGCCAGGTGGGGGGGGGGATTCATTTTTGTGAAACATCCGTGTTAATGTAACCACAAGAGGAGTCCCATCTTTCGTAAAGTGTCCCAAGACCTGACCTGGATGGCGCAAGTCACCAAGGAAGTCCAAGGGTGTCTACCAAGGCTCCCTCTAAGCTGTGGAGTCTTATGAACAAAAATTGTACTTTGTGAGCTACCGGCATTAAAGTTGTGAGCGAGCGTTCTTGCTGCTCCATAAATAAGTCTGCTCCATCCTTCCAGAGTGAAGACAAAAATGTGTGAGCCGGAGGCTAAAAAGCTGTGCGCTCGCTCACACTCACTCAGCTTAGAGAAAACAGTGCTGCCAAGGAAGCCCATGGGTGCCCACGCATACAATATAATTTTTCTGCTTATGTTCGCAATTCATTCACGGAGCGTCTTTATAGTTATACAATCTCCTCCCGTGAGCTCTCCTTTTTGATCTACAACAGCACAGAGAATGGCCATTTATCAGCAACCCCTTTTAGTCATAATGACACAGTGGAAAGCTAGAAAAACGTTTCTTCTTTAGACGCATTTTATTGTTCACTGGAATGAAAACCGTCGAGAGGAGAGAGAAAAAGTCTCCTCGGCCTCAAAACCGAGGTAAGGAAAAACACGGAGAACAGCAGTGGAGATGATCTCTCCGTGGTGGCAAAAAGAGAACCGCGGGAGTAGCGCCCGTCCTCCCGGTCATGTTAGCATTTTGACAGGAAAGCACGAGCGGGTTTGCCTGCACGGAAGACCACTCGACGGACAACGGTGACAGGTGAGCGCAACCCCGTTTTCCCAGGCACCAGCTCCCACGATAATCCTGGTGCATGGAGTTCTCCCATTTCTGATTCCCCCCCCCCACACACACTGCCACGGACAGAGGGGCAAGCAAGGAAGGGGGCACAGACAAAGGAGCCAGATGGGAAGTAGGGGGGGGCTCACCGCATCCGCTCCAGCAGGACCCCGGCGTCCCTGGCCGCCGCCTGCACCTCCCGCAGCTTGGCCTCGGCCTCACTCCAGGCCACCTCCCGCTCCATCAGGCAGCTCTCGACCACGGCGCGCAGCTCCTGCTCCTGGGACACCTGGCCCCTCAGCGCTTCCGCCTCCTCGCACCTCTGCAAGGGATCGGCAGGAGTCAGCGGCACCGCCCGGCACGCAAGACCGCTCGGCCCGAGAACCACGAGGCTGATCTTGTGTTTCACTTGAGGACGAAGAGGAGGGACACGCTCGCCCAGCTCAACAAGAGCTTCCCCCGCTCCACGGAATCGGATGTCTCGGCCAAGGCTCCCTCTAAGCTGTGGAGTCTTGTGAGCAGAAATTCTACTTGGTGAGCGACTGGCATTAAAGTTGTGAGCAAGAGATCTGGGTAATGCACCAATTAGTTTGCTCTGGAGCCATGCTCCCTCTAAGCTGTGGAGTCTCGTGAGCAAAACTTCTACTTTGCGAGCTCCTGGCATTAAAGTTGTGAGCAGGTGATCTGGCTACTGCATAAATAAGTCTGCTCTGGAGCCCTCCTTCCTGAGCTAAGACAAAAATGTGCGAGCTGGAGGCTAAAAAACTGTGAACAAGCTCACAGTAACTCAGCTTAGAAGGAACATTGCTCTGGAGCCATCCCTCCTGACCTAAGACAAAAACGTGTGAGCTGGAGGCTAAAAAACTGTGAGTTGGCTCACAGAGACTCAGCTTAGAGGGAACACTGGTTTCGACTGTCCCGCCAAAGGAGCCCCTTGCTCCGAAGGCCCAACACCTCCTAACCTCCATCTGTGGACTCCCCCCACCCCCCAATAACAGAATCATAGAGCTGGAAGGGACCTCCGGGGTCCTAGAGTCCAACCCTCTGCACAATGCAGGAAGTACACAAATACCTGCCCCCCCCCACACCCAGTGACCAATGCTCCCGCTAAGCCGCGGAGTCTCGTGAGCAAGAATTCTACTTTGTGAGCTCCTGGCATTAAAGTTGTGAGCGGGCGATTTGGCGACTATATAAATTAGTTTGCTCTGGAGCCATCCTTCCTGAGCTAAGAAAAAAAAGTGTGAGCTGGAGGCTAAAAAACTGTGAGCTGGCTCACAGAGACTCAGCTTAGAGGGAACACTGGTTTAGACTGTTCCGCCAAAGGAGCCCCTTGCTCCGAAGGCCCAACACCTCCTAACCTCCATCTGTGGACTCCCCCCCCCATAACAGAATCATAGAGCTGGAAGGGACCTCCGGGGTCCTAGAGTCCAACCCTCTGCACAATGCAGGAAGTACACAAATACCTGCCCCCTCCCACACACACCCAGTGACCAATGCTCCCGCTAAGCCGTGGAGTCTCGTGAGCAAGAATTCTACTTTGTGAGCTCCTGGCATTAAAGTTGTGAGCGGGCGATTTAGCGACTGTATAAATTAGTTTGCTCTGGAGCCATCCTTCCTGAGCTAAGACAAAAATGTGTGAGCCAGAGGCTAAAAAACTGTGAGCTGGCTCACACTGACTCAGCTTAGAGGGAACACTACCAGTGGCCCATTCCATGCCCCAAAAATGGCAAAAAACCCTCCATAGGATCCCTGGACAAAACTGGCCTGGAGAAAAATGGCGACCAGCATTACCCTGGGCGTGTCAGAAAGGGCCATGAGAACTAAGTCCTGAGGCAACCCTTCCTGCCCTCCCTTCTCATGAACTGCCTAAGTTGACAGAATCAGCACTGCTGTCAGATGGCCCTCCCGCCTCTGATTGAAAATCTCCAAAGGAGGAGAGCCCACCACCTCCCAAAAAAGCCTGTTCCACTGAGGAACCCCTCAGGAAGTTCTTCCGAATATTCAGCCGAAAACTCTTCGGATTTCATTTCCACCCGTTGGTTCTGGTC
>NW_015164473.1:5795-8400 GCF_001447785.1 Gekko japonicus | reverse complement strand
TCTGTGTCTCAGCCTCACAAGACTGTTGCAAGGAGAAAATAGGAACAAAAGCATGCACTTGGCCACACTGAACCCCATTTGCCATATTGACGCCCACTTGCCCTGGTTTTCTATATTACAAACCAAGGTATTTGAGATATGCCTCCACGGTTCTTTGGGAAAGTTAAGCGTCTCTGTTTGGCTCTTTGAGGATGTTCACAATCTTAGTCTGAGATCGGGGGACAAAGGAAAACAGGCTGAGATTTGGGCACCTGACGTGGGGCAGGGGACGTCCTACTCTGGGGGAATCCCTCTGCCGAGCGCACAAGGTTGCCAACTCCAGGTTGGGAAATGCCCGGGAATCTGGGGCTGGAGCTTGGGGAGGGGAGGATAGAATGGCCTAGAGCCCTCCCTCCAAAGCAGCCGTGTTTTGAACAGAAACGGATACCTGCAGTCTGGCGATCAGTTGTCATCTGAAAAGATCCCCAGACTCTCCCCGGACACGGGCCTCCCTACATCAGAGTGATGGTATGTGACCGGCACCAGGCCGCAGGTGGCCCCTGGACAGTCGCTGACTGGTCCGCAGAAGAGCATCGCAACCGTCTCTTCTTGCCACCAGACTGAAGGGTTTCACAGCCTTAAGAGGCGGCACCTTGAATGTTCTGCAGGATCGGAAGCCACGGCGAAGAGCGAAATTCATTCCAGCCTTGCAGCAAAGAAGGACCCCCTCCCCGCCCCAAAAAACCCCACCCCCTGAATCTCTCCGAGAGAAACCTTCCCTTACCCGAGGAGGGTGCATAGTGGCTTCTTTCCATTCCATCGGAATGTGACGCCGATACTGTCCCACTGCCTGTCAAGGAGAGAAACAGATGGAAGAACTTTGATCCTTTGTGCCGGCTTTTACCGGGACGTCTTGCCTCCTTCTCAACTAAAGACATAGAATTTTGAGGGATTTTGAAGGGCCCTCCCACACCGTTTTTCTTTTCCAGAATAAATGAAAATTAGGGGAGGTAATTGAAATATGTGCAAGCATCCCTTTTCTTATCAAGCCTAAAATTCTCTCACGGATATAACAATATAAAATGCATCATTCATAGCCTAGCATGTACATTTCTACTCTTTGGCCTGTACATGGAATTTTAAAGTATAAATATCTTTGTTTTCTGTAAACAAGCTGCTATACCCTATGATACCACAGCGCAGTCTGAGAGGTAGGGGAAAAATTTAAACTTGAAGCTAGAGAAGCAAACTCTGCAGTAAACAAAAATCTAACCCCCCCAAAACACAGTGGTAGGATAAAATGAGCACCTGTAGCTTTAAAGCAATCGATTCCCCCAGTGGCTGTTGCTAGGCAACCACAGTGCTCCAGGCTGGGTTTCCCTGAATAAAAAAGCAGGGGGAGAGGGCAGGGTCCTTTCCAGGCCTATTTTTGGCCTTTGAGGGAGGACTAATTGGAGCCAGGCCTGACGAGGGTTGCCAGCTCCAGGTTGGGAAATTCCTGGAGATTTCCTGGTGGACTCTGAGGACGACAAGGTTTGGGTAGCAGACAGACCTCAGCCAAATATCATGCCATACAGTCCCCTCTACAGAGCAGTGATTTTTTTCCAGGGGGACAGATCTCTGTTGTCCGGAGTTGAGCTGTAATTCTGGGATGTCTCCAGGTCGTTCCTGGAGGTTGGCAACCCCAGCCCTGGAAGCAACCTCTGGGGGACTGGATGCCCTTCGACTTGCATGACTCAACTAGGCCTGGCTGCCTAGGCCTGGCTTCAAGGACAGCCACTTGAGGATAGCCAGGGTGGTGTAGCCGTTAGAGCTTCAGGGCAGGGCCCAGGTTCGAATCCCCATCTGCTGTGGAAGCTCACTGGGTGATTGTGGACCAGTCGCATCCTTTTAGCCAAACCTACATCACAAGGTTGTTGTGTGGGTAAAAAGGGGGGGGGAGAATAAGGCAAGCTCCTTTGGTCCCCACTGTGGAGAAAGGTATAAATGAATCGAATGTGAAATACTGGTGATCCCTGGCCCGGAAAATATCCGGTTGTCCTGGTGGGACTCTCGGTCAAATCACCTCAGTGCCTTGCAGGGCCGAGTCCAGTTGGGCGTGTATGACCGAGATGTTCCCCCCCCCCCCAGGGCTACAGGTGAGGGCAGCAAGGGGGGAGGTTCCCCATTTCGCCCGGCCTTCCTTCCTTCCTTCCACTCCCCCTTGGGGGTAAGGATAAATCTGGTTTTAGAGGCTACCTGAATGGGTATTGCCTTTGTGTTACTGCTTTTCACTTATTCTCTTGATTGTTTTCCAAACATTGTACACCCCCCTGAATCCCAAGGATGGGGGAGAGCAGTTTAGAAAGTGAATTCCTAAATAAATAGAGGGGAGGCAGATAAATGGTAGGTCAGGTGAATGGCTGAGAAGGAGAGAATGAGGCAGGGAAAAGGGAGAGGAGGCATAGGCATCCGGAGAAGTAGCAGCCGGGAAAAGCCATCCAGCCGGACCCCCACGGGGTGGTCTCCTTAGAAGTAAGGGGCATGCACGGGGGTGGGGGTGAAGGCACGCAGGGGGGGGGCATGCACACATCTTCAGATACAGTGCAACAGAACTTCTTCAGCCATTACGCATATAGGTAGAACT
>NW_015164473.1:5118-5265 GCF_001447785.1 Gekko japonicus | reverse complement strand
CTGATAAGCTTTTCAGTCCTGGAAGAGAGAAATGCGGCTGTCAAGTGTTTCTTGACAGATACTGGCATGAAACGATTTTGAAATGCAATAACTAGTTTGGAACCTTGACAGGGAACTGGCATGAAACGATTCTGAAATGCAATAACT
>NW_015164473.1:0-3522 GCF_001447785.1 Gekko japonicus | reverse complement strand
CCCCCCCCGCACGCGCGCACGCAGTGGGGCAGGCGGTCCTCTCTCGGTGGTGCACACGCGCGTCAGCCCCGCCCCAGCCCCATTGGCTGGAGGTGCATGGGGACCCGGGGGGGATCGCTCGTGCGGAAGGGGAGGGGGGCTGTGCCGTGTCACTTCCTCCCAGAGCCCCCCCCCCCCGCACGCGCGCACGCAGTGGGGCAGGCGGTCCTCTCTCGGTGGTGCACACGCGCGTCAGCCCCGCCCCAGCCCCATTGGCTGGAGGTGCATGGGGACCCGGGGGGGATCGCTCGTGCGGAAGGGGAGGGGGGCTGTGCCGGCCTGGCTGCAGGAGGGGCTTCTTCCCCCTCCAAAGAGACGGGGGGTGGTGGTCGAGCGGCGCTTTGGGTTCGACGGCGACTCTGCTTCGCTCCCAGCTGAGCGGGAGAGAGCGGGAGCGTCTCTGGCCGGGGGACGGAGCAAGATCGACGGGGCTGCAGAGAAGGCGGAGCGGCAGGAGGGGGCAAAGCCCCGCAGCCAGGGGGCGGGTCAGCCGCGAGGCAGGCGAGGCACCAGCTTAGGGCACCAGGGCCAAAGGGGCACCGCAAAGTCGGGAAAGGGCTGAAAAGCTCCGTTTGTGCAGCATATCGTGTCATCATCTTTTGTATTGCTGCAACCTGCATTGTCTATCTGGCCAGAGAGGTCAACAGCTAAAACGGACTGGGGGTCAGTGTGGAAAGGAGGGGGGGGCACCAAGATTGGTCAGTGCTTAGGGCACCGGTCCTGGGAAGGTCTCCTTGGAAGAAGAGATTGGATTTATACCCCATGGCCCTTCACGACCCAGAGGTGTCTCAGAGCGGCTTACAAACTCCTTTCCCTCCCCCTCCCCACAACAGACACCCCGAGAGGTCGGTGGGGCTGAGAGAGCTCTGGCAGAAACTGCTCCTTTTCAAGAACAGCTCTTATCAGGGGCTTGGAGGGGACTGTTCTTTTTTACTATTATTTTAATTGTTAACATTTTTACACACACACCCCGCCAACGGGCTCAGGGCAACTTACAAGAGGGCACAAGCCCATACATAAAAACGGGATAAAACAGTAAAACCATTCAATAACCACAAAAACAGGAATAAAGATGGTCTCCGAAGATGGTATCAGTCCTTTCATTGGGGTGATATTGTCCTGTCGATGGTCCAAAGCCAGCCCAGCGGTATCAGTGCCCTGCAAGATTCTCGGCCAGGGTGGCCACGGGTTCGCCGGCTCCCGGCAAATTCTGGGGAGGGGCCCGTTTGAGGCCGGGGGAGGGGCCTCGGATGGGAACCGGGCCACAGAGGCCTACCTGGCAAACCTGTGAAGGGTGGGGGGGTCCACGTTGTGTTAAAGCCATCTAGTCCACCCCCCCAATCAATACATCAGCCTAGAGCAGGGGTGTCAAACATGGGAAAGAGAAGGCTTAGAGGGGACGATTGCCGTCTTCAAATATCTGAAGGACTGTGGTGGAAATTACAAAGGAGTCATTACTGGCTAAGTATCAGGAGAAATTTCCTAACTGTAAGAGTGGTTGAGCGGAACAGACTGCCTCGGGAGGTGGTGGATGCTTCTTCGCTGGACGTTTTTAAGCGGAAGCTGGTCAACCATCTTTCGGATATGTTGTAGGGCTATCTTTCGGCTGTGGTCCTGCAGATCACAGGGGGTTGGACTAGATGACCTGTAAGGTCCCTTCCAACTCTTAACATTCTATGATTCTTTCCCAGGCTAAACATACCCAACTCTTTCAGCCTTTCCTCGTAAGACTTGGATTCCAGCCCTCTCACCATCCTGGTTGCCCTCTTCTGGAAATGCTCGCTCTTATCAACATCCTTCCTAAAATGTGGTGCCCAACCAAAACTGGACACAGGGCTCCAGGTGAGACCTGACCATAGCAGAATAGAGCGGAACTACCACCTCCCGTGATCTGGACACAATGCTTCTGTTAATGCATCCTATAATTGCATTAGCTTTCTTCACAGCCACATTGCACATTTCTATATCTGTGCCTTTGACTTTTGTACCTAAGCATAGGACTTTGCACTTCTCTCTATTGAAATTAATTTTATTTGTCTCTGTCCACTGTTCTAGCCTACCTTCGTGTCATCTACAAATTTGATAAGCATCCCCTCTATGTCTTCCTCCAGGTCATTTGTAAAAACATTGAACAACACCAGGCCTAAGACCGAACCCTGCGGCACACGACTCGAGACTTCCCTCCATGTAGACGCAGAGCCATTTACGAGCACTCGTTGGGTACGATTTTTCAACCAACCATGAATCCATCCAACAGTTGCACCATCTAGCCCACACAGACAGAGCGTTTAATAATCTGCTCTAGAATTTCCCCAGGTATTGATGCCCCCCCAAGCAC
Organism: Gekko japonicus; assembly: GCF_001447785.1. Taxonomy (NCBI): domain Eukaryota; kingdom Metazoa; phylum Chordata; class Lepidosauria; order Squamata; family Gekkonidae; genus Gekko; species Gekko japonicus. Next base: position 1,145 of record NW_015164473.1, on the reverse strand, counting down.
CAAGAAGACAGAGCATCACTTGCCCCAGAGCCCCTATCTATACCTTGTGGCTAATAGCCACTGATGGACCTCTGCTCCATATGCTTATCTAATTCCCTTTTGAAGCCGTCCATGCTTGTAGCCGCCACCACTTCCTGTGGCAGTGAATTCCATGTGTTAATCACTCTTTGGGTGAAGAAGTACTTCCTTTTATCTGTTCTAACCCAACCACTCAGCAATTTCATTGAGTGCCCACGAGTTCTTCTATTGTGAGAAAGGGAGAAAAGTACCTCTTTCTCTACCTGCTCTTTCCCATGCATAATCTTATAAACCTCGATCATGTCACCCCTCTGTCATCGTTTCTCCAAGCTAAAGAGCCCTAAGCGCTTTAACCTTTCCTCATAGGGAAAGTGTTCCAACCCCTTTATCATTCGAGTTGCCCTTTTCTGCACTTTTTCCAATGCTATAATATCCTTTTTAAGGTGTGGTGACCCGAACTGCACACAGTATTCCAAATGAGGTTGCACCATTTTTTTAAATATATATTTATTGGGTTTTTATGCATAATAGACAAACACACACACAAACAAACAACAATTTTTTCCTCGATACATCACATTAACATTTGGTTATACCTACATACATTACATAATTTCTCTACCCTTTTACTAACCAACTATAATCATTACATGGCATCATGTCCTATTATTCTGCTCGCAACTATCTTTTTTTAACCTTCTCTATTTTGTAATTTATAATCCTTCATTTTGATGTTATAAAAAGAGTATCTATTCCTGAAGCTACACCAATCAAATCACATCTCTTATTTTATTCTGTTCTTACAATATCACATCTTTCATCAGAGATAACCCATATAACAAATATATCCTACAGCACACATTAAACTTGAACGTATAACATCATGCTGTCACCTGCATTTATTTACTTTTTCCCTTACTGTATATAGCCAAGCAGTCAAAATAGACAAGACCATAAATTACTATAGCCTGAAAATGTCGAGACAGTGTGTGACTGCAATAAAAAAGGCCAATGCTATGCTGGGGTTTATTAGGAAGGGTATTGAAAACAGATCAGCCAATATCATAATGCCCCTCTATAAATCAATGATGCCGTAGGCACAGAGGGGCATTATGATATTGGCTGAT
>NW_015164472.1:7616-8637 GCF_001447785.1 Gekko japonicus | reverse complement strand
GGCGGCGGCAACTGCGGCTGCAGGGGAGCCGGTCCAGGCAGTTGAGGCAGCGGAACGACCGGCTGGGGCTGCGGGAGTAACCCCGTCATACGATCCGCAATCCGATTATCCATCATCTGGGGTATCGCATTGAAGACTTCCGTAACTGTTCTCATCAGGTCCTGCACAGATCTTTCCAGCTCTGTCAGTCGGTCCTCTCTGCCCTCCTGTCGCCCCGCTCCCTCTCGGCTGGTTATTATTCCACTCGGCCTTTCGGTTGGCCAAAAGTCGTCTTCATCTCGGTAACTCTCCAGAGGACAACTCTGGGGTCTTTCCGGGTATAACCCTTGTTCGAACAGGCTCTCACGGAGCCTACTGCCACGGTGAGAAAACGTCTCTTTCGTGCCCTGGGTGTCGAACATAGTCCAATCATCCACAACTCGTACCTCCCGTCTGCCCCAGTGCGATGGGGTCGGAGGAGGCCACGGGATGGGTTCGTGTCGAGGGATCGCTCCCTCAACAGCCCCGCTGACCGGGACCGAGCTCGGTGAAGAGGCGGTAACCGGGATGTCCCCCCGATCACCCGCCTGGGATGGTGGTTTCCCTTCTGCCCCGCTCATGACTTCGGTCAGATTCGAGGTGAGGGGGAAAAACGGATTCCAATCAAAATGTTAGATCCCCAAGCATGAGAATAGATCTACGTTTAAAGTAAAGTAAGATTTATTTCAAAGACATGGTTGATCACGAACACAGACATTGATTGGAATGACGTTAGTCAGTGGTACAGGTATAATAAAGGGAGTTTGAACAAGGTTTGGACCAATGGTCCAACTTCCCGCTGGAAATGGGGAGATTAGAAAGGGCGCGAAGTTACATGAGAAAGTAACGCCCGGTTTCCTAAACACAAGTTCCTTTCACACGGGGAAAGCTAAACAAGCATGAGCGCGAAGACATAACTCCCACTTCTCACCAGCTGGCAACCTTGGTTAAAGCAGTTACCTAATGGAGAAAACACTTCATGAAAACAAGGCATGGGGGGGGG
>NW_015164472.1:2314-2454 GCF_001447785.1 Gekko japonicus | reverse complement strand
TCTCACGGAGCCCACTGCCACGGTGAGAAAATGTCTCTTTCGTGCCCTGGGTGTCGAACATAGTCCAATCATCCACAACTCGTACCTCCCGTCTGCCCCAGTGCGATGGGGTCGGAGGAGGCCATGGGATGGGTTCGTGT
>NW_015164472.1:0-2290 GCF_001447785.1 Gekko japonicus | reverse complement strand
TCCCCCCAATCACCCACCTGGGATGGTGGTTTCCCTTCTGCCCCGCTCATGACTTCCGTCAGATTCGAGGTAAGGGGGAAAAACGGATTCCAATCAAAATGTTAGATCCCCAAGCATGAGAATAGATCCACGTTTAAAAGTAAAGTAAGATTTATTTCAAAGACATGGTTGATCACGAACACAGACATTGATTGGAATGACGTTAGTCAGTGGTACAGGTATAATAAAGGGAGTTTGAACAAGGTTTGGACCAATGGTCCAACTTCCCGCAGGAAACGGGGAGATTAGAAAGGGCGCGAAGTTACATGAGAAAGTAACGCCCGATTTCCTAAACACAAGTTCCTTTCACACGGGGAAAGCTAAACAAGCATGAGCGCGAAGACATAACTCCCACTTCTCACCAGCTGGCGACCTTGATTAAAGCAGTTACCTAATGGAGAAAACATGATAGACAGATGATAGACAGATGATAGACAGATGATAGACAGATGATAGACAGGTATGGGGGGGGAGAAGGAAGGGACGTGAGACGACCCAGCAACGAAATGGCAGCTCGCTGACATACTAATGGTCTCTTGGAAGGCTGGGAAATCAAACGATCATATCAGTCGTGAGACTGCAGTAATCTAAATGGTGAATCATAGAATCATAGAGTCATAGAATCCTAGAATCACAGAGCTGGAAGGGGTCCTACAGGCCATCTAGTCCAACCCCCTGCTCAATGCAGGATCAGCCTAGAGCATCCCTGACTTCCCTGCTTAAAGACTGCCAGTGACGGGGAGCTCACCACCTCCCTAGGATCCCACTGTTGAAGATAGCTTCAGGTGAATAGCTGTGCTGGTCTGCAGTATAGGAGAATGATCTGAGTCCAGTAGTACCTGAAAGACCAGCACGATTTCCAGGGTAGAAGCTTTCAAGAGTCAAAGCTCTTTCATTAGATATAAAAAAGGATGGAAGATTCCCTGAGCTCTTATATCCTAAGAAGGTGGGAGGGATGATTGGAATATAAGGGCTCAGGGAGCGCCTTATATCTGAGGAAGGGAGGTTTGACTCTTGAAACCTTACATTCTGGGAATCTTGTTGGTCTTTAAGGTGCTACTGGACTGGAATCATGCTCCAAATAATGACGCAAGTGTCTTTTCTTTACTGCATTCGTACCCTGCCTTTCTTCCCAATGGAGGCCCAATGTGGCTTACAATGTCTCCGCTCTGCTCCTCACAACAATCCTGCGAGGTAGGTTGGGCCGAGAGAGTATGACGGGCCCAAGGTCACGCAGCAAGAGTGGGGATTTGAACCCCAGTCTCCCAGATACTAGCCCAACACTCTTTAACCACTACACCACACTTAAACATTACACACCCTTTACGTTGTCCCTCATCTCCTTATCCTTCTAGTTCCCAAGGGGGGAAAAAAACTGGGATCCAACATTCATGGCGCCACTCAATCCATTTGTGTTAAAGTGCGGTCAAAGTCAGAAAGCGCCTGCAAAAATAGCTCTTTTCTTACTCAACAGATCTTTATGAGCACATCTGCTGACCTGAGCGATAAAACCCCAATTTTGCTCCATTTCTCGTCTCAGCACAGTGGAGCCACAAAGGAAGGAGGTGAGAAGGGATGGATTCTATTCTGGGCAACGTAGGAGTCAACAGATCTTGTTTTTCTCTCCAGGTCTCGTCCTCGACCACCTCTGCTCATCCATAATGGTCAGTCGAACTCTTCTGGACTTTGAGAGGCGCAAGCCGGAAGCTTAGCTGTATTTCTTGTGCAGAAAGAATACTCGAGGCCTTAACATGCCAAAGAAAAAATCCTTGAAGATTTAAAAAAAATCAGCAAAATACTTACAAAGAAAAGGTTTCCTCTTAAGAAAGAGACCCATATCACATCAGATCAGACACTGAATGAAGGACAGGCATGGCAGAGTTGCCAACTCCAGGTTAGGAAATTCCTGGAGGGTTGGGGGTTTTTTTTGCCCCCCGTAGGGAATTTTTTTCATTTGCACTTTCTAAAAACTACAAACTATAAAAGCTACAGCAAAAATCAGGGCAGGGAAATACGTACTATAGGTGAAAGTAAAGAAAGCCCACTAACATCCCAAGAGATGGTGGTCATACAAACTGCTTAACAAATTTAGCTTACAGCACATAACTCAATTCGATTTCATTGAATGTGGTCATCTGACAGTCATTTTATGGTAATAATATAATTTTAAACACCTGACTCATAACAATACATTTTCAGAGCATTCAGAGTATGATAACATCTTTTTTATATTTTGGCTTTCTCAAATGAT
>NW_015164471.1:0-8645 GCF_001447785.1 Gekko japonicus | reverse complement strand
CCAAGGCAGCAAAAAAGGTGGTTGCAGGTTCCCTCCCCAATAAGGAGGGAGAGCATTGGGTCGAAAGGGAAGATGGTTCCTCCGTTTCTTTGGTGGAAGACAGGGAGGAGGGAGAATTTCTTTCTGACGATGAACCAGAAGAATTAAAAATGCCTGAACAAGCCTCTAGGTTGTTTAAAGTTGAGGAGTATCATTATTTCCTCACTAAGGCCATTAAGGCATTAGAGATACAGGATACTCCAGACGCTGAGGAGCAGAGAGCCTCTAGACCCAAGTTTAAATCTCGCTCCAAAGGTCTCTCAGAATTTTTTCCACCAGAAGAACCTGGGGATCAGGGGGTATTTCCCTTCCCAGAATATTTTGAGAGGCAACTAAAGACGGCTTGGGATAGACCCTCAGCCAATAGGCAATTTCCGGCCTTTGTTAAAAAATTATACGCCCTACCGTCTTATGCAAATGAGTTGCTACAGGTTCCCCCTGTCGATGGTCCAGTAGCAGCCATTCAGTCTTCCGGATTAGTGTCCGAAGACGGTCACGGATCCTTACGTGATCCTATAGACAAAAAGGTGGATGCTACCCTTAAGAAGATTTATGAAGCCATCTCTATGATGGTGAGGGCGGCGGCTACAGCCTCCATTGCATCCAGGGCATCAATTGTTTGGATTCGAAAACTCATTCAAATTCTGCCAGAAAACAGTAGAGGCCCTCTAGAAGGGGCTTCTCGCATATTGAAGGGTGCATCCTTTTCAGCGGATGCCACTCTAGATATTTTAACCTTCGCATCTCGGGCCCTAGCCTCCACAGCTGTCGCTAGACGCCTCCTCTGGCTCAGAACCTGGCAGGCAGATTTCCAGTCGAAATTAATGGTTTCAGCCTACCCCTTCCAAGGTGACCTTCTCTTTGGTGATGCCTTAAATAGAATTCTGGTGGAGACCAGAGATAAAAAGAAGGCCATGCCCAAAAATTTTCGCCGCACAGAAAGGAGGAACCCACACCCCTTTCGGGCACAGCATACTTTGCCCAGATTTCGATCTGATCAACGCAGAAACAACTGGGGTCCTCCCAAACCTTCCAACAGGAGGGGAACATTCAACAACAACAAGTTCCCAAAATCAAGCTTCAACAAGTTCCGGCTCGTATGGATTTCACGTTTTTCTCTGCCCAGGTGAGAATTTGGGTCGCCTCCTGGTGCAGGCGTGAGGATCTCGAGCCCCCCTGGTTGTTCAAATATGTCTTTGCCGAGACATTGTCTGTCCGGATCAGAACGTGACGTCCACGTGTCTCTTGTTTGAAATGACGAAGTGCTAGGCGAATTGCCCTCAACTCCAGGAGATTGATGGGTAATCTTTGTTCGTCCTTGAACCACGTGCCTTGGACCGGACGGGAGTCCATGACAGCGCCCCAACCCGTAAGACTGGCATCGGTGAATATCTCCATGGTGGATGGGACGTAGTACACTTTGCCCTGAGTCAGATTCGGTATACTTGTCCACCAGAGAAGACTCGTTTTGACATGCATTGGTACTCGTAGATTCATGTTCGTGCGATGTACAATCTGCAGTTGGTAAGGCCTCAGGAAACGTTGAAGTGTTCTTGAGTGTAGACGCGCCCATTGTGCTAAATCTATGCAGGAGATCATGAGACCCAGCAATTTGGCTAGCATCATCAGGTTGACCGACGAACTCTGTAGCACTGACGTGATCATGTTCCGTATCTTGGTAATCTTGTCTAGTGGTAGTATTAATGAATTGATCTTCGTAGACATTGTAGGGTTAATCTGGTGTTCTGGACTGCCCCTTCCAGAGTCCTCCCTCTCACCAGAAGGTCGTCCAGATATGGGTAGATGTGGATACCCTGTTTTCTGAGATAGACTACTGGGTTGATGAGTAGTTTGGTGAAAACTCTTGGAGCCGTAGACAGCCCAAAGGGGAGTGCTCGATACTGAAAGTGGCGACCTCTGACACAGAAACGAAGATATTTGTGGTGGGCTTGGTGGATTGGGACATGAAGGTATGCTTCCTTGAGGTCTATGGAAGTCAGGAAATCTTCCGGTAAGAGAGTCTCTGATATGGATCTGAGGGTTTCCATTCTGAAGTGACGTAGTTTGATAAACTTGTTGAGGTACTTTAAATCTAGGATCGCCCTCCATTCGCCGTTTCTTTTGGGAACTAGAAACAGTATGGAGTAAACGCCGCGTCCGATCTCCGAAGTCGGCACCGGTTCGATGGCTTCTATTTCCAGCAGGTGTTGTAGCGCCTTGTTGATCAGAGCTCTTTTTACGGAAGATTTGCTGAAGGGAGAAATCAGGAATCTGTCCGGTGGAAGGGCACGAAACTCTATTGTGTACCCTAGGGACACTATTTCCTGAGCCCAAAGATCTGCTTTGAAGTTTTTCCATGTCGCCGCAAAGTGGAGTAATCGAGCTCCCACAGGAAGTGATGTGTAGTCACGCCTGTTTGTTCTTTGAGTCTCGGTCTCCCCGATCGAACTTGTTGAAGCTTGATTTTGGGAACTTGTTGTTGTTGAATGTTCCCCTCCTGTTGGAAGGTTTGGGAGGACCCCAGTTGTTTCTGCGTTGATCAGATCGAAATCTGGGCAAAGTATGCTGTGCCCGAAAGGGGTGTGGGTTCCTCCTTTCTGTGCGGCGAAAATTTTTGGGCATGGCCTTCTTTTTATCTCTGGTCTCCACCAGAATTCTATTTAAGGCATCACCAAAGAGAAGGTCACCTTGGAAGGGGTAGGCTGAAACCATTAATTTCGACTGGAAATCTGCCTGCCAGGTTCTGAGCCAGAGGAGGCGTCTAGCGACAGCTGTGGAGGCTAGGGCCCGAGATGCGAAGGTTAAAATATCTAGAGTGGCATCCGCTGAAAAGGATGCACCCTTCAATATGCGAGAAGCCCCTTCTAGAGGGCCTCTACTGTTTTCTGGCAGAATTTGAATGAGTTTTCGAATCCAAACAATTGATGCCCTGGATGCAATGGAGGCTGTAGCCGCCGCCCTCACCATCATAGAGATGGCTTCATAAATCTTCTTAAGGGTAGCATCCACCTTTTTGTCTATAGGATCACGTAAGGATCCGTGACCGTCTTCGGACACTAATCCGGAAGACTGAATGGCTGCTACTGGACCATCGACAGGGGGAACCTGTAGCAACTCATTTGCATAAGACGGTAGGGCGTATAATTTTTTAACAAAGGCCGGAAATTGCCTATTGGCTGAGGGTCTATCCCAAGCCGTCTTTAGTTGCCTCTCAAAATATTCTGGGAAGGGAAATACCCCCTGATCCCCAGGTTCTTCTGGTGGAAAAAATTCTGAGAGACCTTTGGAGCGAGATTTAAACTTGGGTCTAGAGGCTCTCTGCTCCTCAGCGTCTGGAGTATCCTGTATCTCTAATGCCTTAATGGCCTTAGTGAGGAAATAATGATACTCCTCAACTTTAAACAACCTAGAGGCTTGTTCAGGCATTTTTAATTCTTCTGGTTCATCGTCAGAAAGAAATTCTCCCTCCTCCCTGTCCTCCACCAAAGAAACGGAGGAACCATCTTCCCTTTCGACCCAATGCTCTCCCTCCTTATTGGGGAGGGAACCTGCAACCACCTTTTTTGCTGCCTTGGTGGGCCAGGGATTAGGGCAGTGAGGGGGAGAATAATAAGGGCCGCCCTGACTAGCTTGTGCCACAGTAGAACAAAGGGTAGATATTCCCTCTTGCATGACCTGGCGAAACATTTGTAACATGTCGGTAGGGTTAATCAAAGGCACTTGCTCAGTTTGATTGCCCTCCTCGGGAGGTGCAAGGGGCCCAAAGAAACGCGAATCGGGGACCTTACTGCCACCGTTCGTTTCCGTCGTTCCCAGCAGAGATCCAGTCAGCTCCTTGGGTTGTCGTATCAGCGCTTCAAAATGGCCACCGGACGGAATCGTTCGCCCGATTTTGGCGCGTTCGGCTTCTTCAGGTACTCTAAGACGCTTTTGAGCGCGCTGGGTTACTGTTGCTGGATCTGCCAGGGTCGTTGGGGAGACGCAAACAAGCCCGGAGGGCAAGTTGGACCCACAGTCGGCCGCCGCAGCGACTTCTTCTCCGTCCTCGTCAGAGGAAAAAATGTCGGGTCGTTCTTCAGCCGATCGCATGTTTTCAGCCGTTTGCGCTTTGGCGCTTAGAACTAAACGTGAGACGGCTACTGGCCTGAACTCACGCCGAAAAAGGGTTAGTTAGAGAATTTTAGAGGAAGAAGTAAATAAAGCAGGGAAGACAGATAAGTATTTAAGAAAAGGGAAAAATCTTTAGTAAAAGGCTTTTTGAAAGTCAGAGCTGTGAACTTTCACTGCTACTCCCTAAGAGGCAGGAATAGAACTGAAAGGCGGGGCTATTCCCAGGCACCAAAAGGAAGGGGAAAAAAGTGTTTCCTGCCTCCCTAAAGGAATGATGGGAATAACCCATGGAGATGTCCTCCTTTCCTCAGAGGAGAAGGACCCCTCACGGTAAGTGTCCAAGGGTCGTTCTACTTTGTGAGCAACTGGTACTAAAGTTGTGAGCGAGCGATTGGGCTGCTGCATAAATTAGTTTGCTCCGGAGCCATTCTTCTTGAGCTAAGACAAAAATGTGTGAGCCGGAGGCTAAAAAACTGTGAGCTACCTCACGCTAACTCAGCTTAGAGGGAACACTGTCCCACGGCAAACAAAGACCCCCAGTGGAACGAGGGAACTGGAGAGCCAATGATGTTCTGTTGAATTGAAATTTTCGAGCAACTTCCTGAGCATTCAAAACAAAATGTTGGCTTCTTCTTGAGACCTTGAAATGGTTCTAAATTGTACCGTGCATGTCCTCACACTGTTTTTCCATGACTGTATGCCACCCCCATCTGTGGTCGCCTCCACCTTATCAAACTGGAAAACGTGTCCGACGTAAATGAGCACTGCTTGTTTGGCCTGCCTGACTCCCAAAGCCGAACGTGTTCATGGAATGTCCTAAATCGGATCGCAAACGCTTCATGTGCCCTCACACTGCCGATTGGGAACTGTCATTTAGTCCAGTGACTTCTGACCACATGGCGTTGTGATGAGTTCTTCCAACTGATTTAATGTTGCCAGGGGTACAAAAGAGGCACTCGAATTCCAGCGCAAAATGTAAGCAGGCACATACAGCAGCTACCCATGCTTAAGGCTCACAACTGTTCTGATGCAAAACCCTGCAAAATATTACTCACTTAGAACTATGAACAAATCGTCAATGGGAATAATAGGGTTGCCAACTCCGGGTTGAGAAAATCCTGGGGATTTGATGTTGGGAGCCTGGAGAACGTTTGGATTGGCGAGTGGAATGGGCTCAGTTGGGTACAATGCCATAAAGCCCACTTTCCAATGCAGCCATTTTCTCCAGGGGTACTCATATCTATAGTCTGGAGAGTGGCTCTAATTCCAGGAAACCTCCAGGCCACACTTAGAGAATGGCAACCCTAACTGAAGTGCTAGACCTGAAAGAAGGTGAATTGGAAGCAGGCAACAGGTTCTGTGTCTGTTATTCCAAAGGGGAACACTGGAATCTGTATGACCAACTGTATGACCGCTCTCTGCCTATCTGTCCATCTATTGTAGGGTCCCTAGGCTTGCCAAGTCCCCCCGGGGGGCGGGGAAACCTCCGCCCCAGAGGCCCGTTCCCCACCGCTGGTGGATCAGGCCTTGGGGGGAACCCCACCCGCAAAGCACACAACATACACGTCACCCGGAAGTGACGCAGGCACGCCGGGCACGCTGGGGGCGGGGCCACAGTTATCCAAGGGAAAACTCTATGGTTTTCCCTTGGATGGTCATGGCCCCACCCCCAGCATGCCCGGCGTGGTCGCGTCACTTCCGGGTGATGGGATTGTGGTGCGTGTGCACTTCGTGCGCTCGCGCACACTCCTGAAGCAGCGCTGGAGTCCCCCACTCCAGCACCGCTTCTGACTTGGCAGCCCTAAGGGTACCTAACCTTTCTGAGTCTGGGGGCACCTTTGGAATCCTGACACAGTATGGCAGGTGAAGCCACAAAATGGATGCTGCAGGAGGCAAAGTCAGCCACAAAATGTCCACTGCAGTTTACCTTCAGTCACACTGTGAAGATCCTTGGGCTGTGGCAGCAGTGGCCAATCATATTTCCAATGGAGAATCAGAAGTCTTACTGGGCAGAGACAAACATTTTAAAGTTTCATGAACTCCTTGCCTCCACTGGGAGAGTTAGCACATTGTGGCAGTCTCCCACTTGGGATCAACTGGACTTAAAAGTGCTTCTCAGTGGCCGGATCATGCCCATAGTGTTCAGCTTCCAGTCTGTGCTGTGCCTGATGATGGAGGCATCTCGGATACTTTTCAAAACCTCAATATTAAGTGTGGTGAACTCCTCATCTTTTGACATTCCTTCAGTTTGCAATGGTTGTTTTTGGCAAGTTTGTGTCTTGGGGATCCGTCTCACCGGCACCTCCACTGGCAGGGCAGATGGGTGGGATCCAGCTCCAAGCGCTATCAGTTGTGTTCATAATATTTTATTAACTTGACTGGGATCTTGCAACTATGATCATGTAAACCGATGAAATAGGGTTGGGTTGTTGAAAATAAACTTAAAATATGAACATGGGGGAAAAAAGAAGAAGTTTTGCTGGGCAAAAGCCCCACCTGGCCCCACTTTCTAAAAACACTTGGTGGGCACCGAAAAAAGGTGTCAGCTGGTGCCAGGCACCCACAGGCACCCCACTGGGGATGCCTGATCTATTGCAAATGGAATGCCCTCCCCTTTGCGGCTTGCCTGGCACCTACCTTGCTTTGCTTTAGGCACCAGGCCAAAGCATTCTTTTCTACCCAGACGTTTACCTGCTTTTAAAGTTGTTTTACAGTCTGCTTCTCTCCAGAGGACTGTTACATCAACATCATTTTTTTTTAGACTGCTCTGTTTGTTTTTCGTGCTTTTATGCCTTGTCTTGTTTTTTGTTGGTTTGCCTTGTATTTGTCGGCTTTTTATCTATTGGTGTTCTTGTTTGTTTTGCCAACTTGTTTTTGTTGGCGTGGCTTGTGTCAATTGACTGGCTTTTCATCACCTTGGTTGGCTTTGTTTTAGTGATTTCATTGTGAAACACCTCCAGCAGCTTTGCAGAGGCAGCGTACAAATCATAGAATCATAGAGTCGGAAGGGACCTCCAGGGTCATCTAGTCCAACCCCCTGCACAATGCAGGAAATTCACAAATATCTCCCACACACACACACACGTACACCCAGGCACCCCTGCTTCATGCCTAGAAGATGACAAAAAACCTCCAGGATCCCTGGCCAAACTGGCCTGGAGAAAATTTGCTTCCTGACCCCAAAGTGGTGATCAGAAGAAGAAGAAGAGATTGGATTTATACCCCACCCTTCTCTCTGAGTCTCAGAGCAGCTTACAAATTCCTTCCCCGTCCCTTCCCCACAACAGACACCCTGTGAGGTAGGTGGGGCTGAGAGAGCTCTGAGAGAACTGCTCTTGAGAGAACACCTCTGACAGAACTGTGGCTTACCCAAGCTCATCCAGCAGCTGCAAGTGGAGGAGGGGGGAATCAAACCCGGTTCTCCAAGATTAGAGTCCACACACTTAACAACTACACCAAATCAGCATTTCCCTGGGCATGTAAGAAAGGGCCACAAGAACTAAGCACGGACGCAACCCTCAATATGTTCTCAATAAATCTATGTATTTAATAGCCAAGTTGCCCCCTCCATGCAGATATCTAAATCCGCACATCGGGGGCACTTGAGGGGCAAGGAGATTTCCCTGCACACTTGGAGCAGTCTCCAGGTATGCAGAAAAAATCTAAAAAGTTGAAAAAATATACGGGGGGATACTTAAATCCCCCCAAAAGTAAAAAAGTGTTTCCTGTGCATGCGCAGAGAATGCTCTGGCCTAGGAAGGCCTAACTTACATGCATTCCTCTGACTTTTCCTTCTTCAAATTCAAACATAAGCAGTTTATTTTTTATCCCTCTCCCTGAGGGTCTAAGCAGGGACTGTGTACAGTAAGAACAAATGTAGAGTCTGGTGGCACCTTTGAGACCAACAAAGGTTTATCTGGTTGGTCTTCAAGGTGTCGCCGGACTCTAAACTTTGTTCTACTGCTTCAGACCCACACGGCTGACTATCTGGATCTGTGTACTGTGAGGTTTCCCATCCTCCAAAGATAGCTTGCCAACTCTGGGTTGGAAAATTCCTGGAGATTTTAGGGGTTGGGACCATAGCGCCCACCTTCCGCAGCAGCCATTTTCTCCAGGGGAACTGATCCCTATCGTCTGGAGTTGTAATTTTTTTTGGGGGGGTCTCCAGCCCCCACCTGGAGGTTGGCAACCCTATCCAAACAGGAAGGGGGACTTTTTTCCCCTTCTTTATTTCAATTTAACTTTTATTTATATAATACAGCAACAATTTACAGTAGCACATACCATTAGGATACCACAACTATGGCCGCGATCATAAGTACAATTAGACCTGACATAGGTGAGAATGCGGTTGGATTTAAAGGGCATGATCAGACATTTACAGACAACAACATCTGGGAAGCGCCCCACAGCTGTTGGCAACCCGTTCTGCTCCACTGCAGAAGTGGAGTTAAAAGACACCACAGGCAATCCAGTACAAAATGGGTTGCGACGGG
>NW_015164470.1:6394-9052 GCF_001447785.1 Gekko japonicus | reverse complement strand
CATTCGAGTTGCCCTTTTCTGCACTGTCCTTGAAATGTAGGGGGTGTTCCTTGCTTACTTTTTCCCCCTTCCTCCAGTTTGGCGTAGTGGTTAAGTGCGCTGACTCTAATCTGGGAGAACCGGGTTTTCCCCCGACCTGGATCTTCCAACCCTACCCCCATGCCCTGCTGGGCGGGGGGACTTGGCAACCATATTTGGTGGCCCACCTTTGGGTGCCTCCGCCTTCTGAGACTATTCAGGTGGACATCCAGAAGAGGGTCTTGGCGGTGGCACCAAGCTCTGGACCACTGTCCCCCAGGAAGATTCATCTGTCGCCATCTTCGGCCAGGGGGTGAAGACTATTTTGTTTTGTTTGCATTTCCCAGTGATCCCTCATAAGACCATAAGAGAAGCCAGTGTTGGTTCAAGCCAAAGACCCATCCAGTCCAACATTCTGTGTCACACAGTGGCCAAAAATACCAGGTGCCATCAGGAGGTCCAGCAGTGGGGCCCGGGACACTAGAAGCCCTCCCACTGTTGCTTCTAGTGTCCAGCATCATTTGAGTCAGCCTCGACTCACAAAAGCAGTTACAGGTGGCATCGGAATGGAAAACAACAGGTACTCCAATTCCCGAAGCAATCTAGAGGGCAAAGACCAGCTCACTTGTTCCCAGTAGTTTATGGTTTCTTAAGGAGCTCCACACACACACACCCCACTGCTTTAAGAACCAATAAGCAAAGTACTTTGCTGTTCTTAGGTATGACAGATCCCACATCTAGTCCCCAGCTCCAAAGGAATGCATTCCAAAGTCTGCCAGAAACATAGTTCCCATCTGTCTTGGTTCTCAAGGAAACCCAGCATCTCTCCACAAAAAGGAAGAAATAAATACCCATGCAGGTACTGATATGTAACCCTTTGTCTAGCCGTTGGTATTCAGCTTTGTTGTTGTTCAGTCGCACAGTCGAGTCCGACTCTTCGCGACCCCATGGACCATCTCCCGCCAGGCCCTCCTGTCTTCCGCCATCCTCTGAAGTTGGCTCAATTTCATGTTCGTTGCATCGATGACACTGTCTTGAAAAGGGCAACTCGAATGATAAAAGGGTTGGAACACTTTCCCTATGAGGAAAGGTTAAAGCGCTTAGGGCTCTTTAGCTTGGAGAAAAGACGACTGAGGGGTGACATGATCGAGGTTTATAAGATTATGCATGGGAAAGAGCAGGTAAAGAAAGAGGTACTTTTCTCCCTTTCTCACAATACAAGAACTCGTGGGCACTCCATGAAACTGCAGAGCGGTCGGGTTAGAACGGATAAAAGGACGTCCTTCTTCACCCAAAGAGTGATTAACACTTGGAATTCACTGCCACAGGAAGTGGTGGGTGCTACAAGCATGGATGGCTTCAAAAGGGAATTAGATAAGCATATGGAGCAGAGGTCCATCAGTGGCTATTAGCCACAAGGTATAGCTAGGGGCTCTGGGGCAAGTGATGCTCTGTCTTCTTGGTGCTTGGGGGGGGTCAACAGTGGGAGGGCTTCTAATGTCCTGGCCCCACTGCTGGACCTCCTGATGGCACTGGTATTTCTGGCCACTGTGTGACACAGAGTGTTGGACTGGATGGGCCTTTGGCCTGATCCAACATTGGCGTCTCTTATGTTCTTATGTTCTTATGTGCTGGGGGGGCCACAGTGGGAGGGCTTCTACTGTCCTGGTCCCAATGCTGGACCTCCTGATGGCACCTGGTATTTTTGGCCACTGTGTGACACAGAGTGTTGGACTGGATGGGCCACTGGCCTGATCCAACATGGGCTTCTCTCATATTCTTATGAACACAATATGCCTCCTTCCTAACCAATGTTTAGATTGCTGTTTTTATGCTTTATATGTATTTCAACTCTGTTTTCTAATGGTTTTAATGGTTTTTGCTTAGGTTGGGGCTGATTTTTTTGGCGTGTATGATTTAAACTTGTAACTGCCTTTCGGGCAGAAAGGCGGGATGCAAATTTTGCAAATGAATCAATAATATTTTTTGTAAAGAAAAAACAAACTTGGGAGGTGACGGCCTTCGATACCAGCGTGATGTGACCAGTGTTCCCTCTAAGCTGAGTCAGTGTGAGCTAGCTCACCGTTTTTTAGCCTCTGGCTCACACATTTTTGCCTCAGCTCAGGAAGGATGGCTCCAGAGCAGACTTAATTTATGCAGTCGCCAAAATCACTCGCTCACAATTTTAATGCCAGTAGCTCACAAAGTAGAATTCTTGCTCACAAGACTCCACAGCTTAGAGGGAACATTGGATCATGTGACCTTGTCCTCTTCTGCCCCCCAGGTCACCGAACTGGCCCCGCTGGGCTCCCTGCTGGACCGCCTGCGGAAGAACCAGGGCCACTTCCTGATCTCCACGCTCTGCCACTACGCCGTCCAGATCTCCCGAGGCATGGCCTACCTGGAGTCCAAGCGCTTCATCCACCGCGACCTGGCCGCCCGCAACATCCTCTTGGCCTCCAACGACCTGGTCAAGATCGGGGATTTTGGGCTCATGCGGGCCTTGCCCAAGAACGACGACCACTATGTCATGCAGGAGCACCGCAAGGTGCCTTTCGCCTGGTGAGCCGCTGCGCCGCAAGGGAGGGGCGGTGCCCGGAGAAACGGCCTGAGGCCAGAGTGTGGCGGAGGAGAGTAGGG
>NW_015164470.1:3859-6269 GCF_001447785.1 Gekko japonicus | reverse complement strand
TAACGATGCCCTTTCCCAACCATTTTAGATAGAACGTTTATGTAATTTTTAGTGTACCTTTAAAACAACAACAAAAATGTTATGTCGTTTGTTAGCATTCAGAGTTTACTTGAATTGAAGTTTGTATCTTGGTGTCATTTTTGGTGCAATTGCAAAACAGATGCTGCTGCAGTTAACGTTGAAAGAAGCTGATGTGAAATCTCTTACTTCGACAAATAGTTTTGCAGTTGAGACTTGCGTAGCTGTAGAGTGGAACATTTCATTAAGCCTTGCATTAGTGCAACACAACCCCTATTCATTTTTTAACTTGTGGTTATATTTGAATGGTGGTGAGGGAAATTGACAAACGTTGGTCAGGAAAAGTCAGAGAAATGAAAAATAAAATTTTAGTGGCAACCCTGTACATGGAGTTGCCTCTAGGGGGCAGCAAGGCATTCACTGTGGCTCCCAGGAATCGGTGGCACTGGGATCATAGAGACGGCACAAGACGAGAGTGACACACGACTTGGTGTAGTGGTTTAGTGTAGAGCCAGTTTGGTGTAGTGGTTAAGCGCGCGGACTCTTTCTTTCCACCTTTCTTTCTTTCTTTCTCTTTCTCCCCTCCCTCCGCATCTAAAGTTGAATATCATTATCAATATCTGTTTTTACCCCTTTTGGTTTAATTTTTTTGGCAGTCTCATCTAATTTTTTTTTTTATGTGAAAACTTTTATTTTGGATATATCAACACATTCAACATTACATTACATTTCTTTTATCAACATATCCCTTTCTCTTATCCCCTCCCCCCCCCTTTTGTGGCTTCCCGCAAATGCTCCTCCCCCCTTTCCCATTTATATTTCTATTTTTCCTTTCCCATTATCGTCTTAAATTTCAAGGTAACAATATCTTAGTCTAAACATTCCAAACCTTTATATATTTCTGCCCTTAATAATTATCAAAACAAAGTAAATTTGTGTTTTACATCCCAATTTTTTTCCAAATATTCTTTAGTCTTTCCATTCTTCACAAAATTCTTGATCTTCTTTGTTATTAAGTTTCTTCTTTAATTTGTCCATTTCAGCCATGAATAACACTTTCTGTATCCATTCCCATTTTTCTGGTATTCTATCCTGCTTCCAAGATTGTGCATAAGTCATTCTGGCGATATCAGGTACCACAACAGTGTCTTTTTTGTTACATTTACTTCTTCCATCTTAAGCCCTAGAAGTAATATCTCAGGTTCTTAAAAGTACATTGTGAGCGAGCGAGCGATTGGGCTACTGCGTAAATCAGTTTGCTCTGGAGCCACCCTAACCGAACTAAGACAGAAATGTGTGAGCCGGAGGCTAAAAAACTGTGAGCTAGCTCGCACTGACTCAGCTTCGAGGGAACACTGGCCGGTCTGTAGCTTCTGCAGCTTACGGCAGTTCCCTCTGGCCTTCTCTTGGCCGCCGTGCCCTGGGCAGTATCACGAGAAATCATGGCACAGCCCGAAAAGCCAAGGAACGGTAGAGCCCTTGCAAGGGACCGAGGGGATTTGGGACGGCTCTGCCGGAGGCAGGCTGTGTGCTTCCTCCCGAGCACAGGGGACCGAGAAGGGCTGGGTGATTGTGAGTCTCCTTGGGTGAGAGCCAGCACACTGTAGTGTGTCACACTAGGGTCTGTTCCAGAGAGCAGCCATGTTGCTTTGCAGTAGAACAACAGGAGGAAGAGGAGGAGGAGGAGAAGAGGAGGAGGAGGAGTTTGGATTTATACCCCACCCTTCACTTGGAGTCTCAGAGCGCCTTACAATCCTTGGGCAAGCCATAGTTCTGATAAGAGCTGTCCGTGAAAGGGGCAGTCCTTGAAAGAGCTCTCTCAGCACCACCTACCTCTGTTATGAGGAGGGGGAAGGGAAAGGCGTTTATAAGGCGCTCTGAGACTCTGAGGGAAGGGCGGGGTATACATCCAATTTTCCCCTCCTCCTCCTTTCCCTTCCCCTCCCCACAACAGACATCTGTCAGGTACTTTAGGCAGGTAACGCTACACGCTCAGGCTTCTTCAGAAGATAAGTATTTATTTGGTAATTCCAGTACTACAGTAACTTGTATAGAAGAAGAAGAAGAAGAAGAAGAGATTGGATTTATATCCCGCCCTTCACTTGGAGTCTCAGAGCGGCTTACAAACTCCTTTCCCTTTCCCCTCCCTACAACAGACACCCCGTGAGGTAGGTGGGGCTGAGAGAGCTCTGACAGAAACTGCCCTTTTTCAAGGACAGCTGTGCCAGAGCTACGGCCAGGTGCAAGTGGAGGAGTGGGGTATCAAACCTAGTTCTCCCAGATTAGAGTCCGCGCACTTAACCACTACACCAAACTGGCTCTTCGTGTTACAGTTCGTGTTAGGAATGGCCGGCAATATGATGGCCATTGACTTATAGGATATTCAAAATAC
>NW_015164470.1:3440-3573 GCF_001447785.1 Gekko japonicus | reverse complement strand
GCCAGCAATGTTTTGGAGGGTCTGAGTTGTCAAGAGTCAAAGTTCCTTCCATCAGCTGTGAAGGGGTCCTCGGCTCTCAAAAGGCAGGTGCTTTCTTTCAAAAGCTCGCTTTCTTTCAAAAGCACCTGCCCCC
>NW_015164470.1:0-1998 GCF_001447785.1 Gekko japonicus | reverse complement strand
TGTCTGTTGTGGGGAGGGGAAGGGAAAGGAGTTTGTAAGCCGCTCTGAGACTCCAAGTGAAGGGCAGGGTATAAATCCACTCTCTTCTTCTTCTTCTTCTTCTTCTTCCTTCTCCTCCTCCTCTTCTTTTTCCTCCTCCTCCTCATCTTCTTTTCTTCTCCTCCTCCTTCTTCCTCTTCCTCCTCCTCTTCTTCTTCCTCCTCCTCCTCCTCTATGTGGAGGAGTGGGGAATCAAACCCAGTTCTCCCAGATTAGAGTCTGTGCACTTAACCACTACACCAAACCGTGCACTTAACCACTACACCAAAGGAGTTTGTAAGCCGCTCTGAGACTCCTTTGGGTAGTGAAGGGCGGGGTATAAATCTAATCTCTTCTTCTTCTTCTTCTTCTTCTTCTTCTTCTTCTTCTTCTTCTTCTTCTCCTGGGTTATCCTCAAAACAGTCCTGCAAGATCGGGCAGCTGAGAGAGTGCGACTGGCCCAAAGCGCCCCCCCCCCAAGTAGTTTCGTGGCTGAATGGGGATTTAAACGCAAGACTCCCTCTGCGTTGGACTAGGGATCTGGGAGGACCAGGTGTGCCAGTGTGGCATAGTAGACAGAGTGGCAAACTAGGAACCAAAGGGATCTGGGTTCGAATCCCCACATCTGCTATGGAAGCTTGCCGGGTGACCTCGGGCCCGTCACAAACTCTCAGCCTAACCTACCTTGCAGGGCTGTTGTTGTGAGAAAGTGGGGAAGAAGAGAATGACGCTCTAAAGCCACTTTGAATCCCAACAATGGGGAGAAAAGAGGCACCGAAATACATGGTCGAGATTTTTTAAAAAAAATATTCGTTATTTTAACAAAAAAGACAAACAAAACATAAAATGTGGGTATCTAAATATTCTTACATTTCTGGTTAACAGAACTCATATCTAACTTGATCTTAATTTTATCTATCACACCTTGTATCATTGTGTATATCTCTTGCAAATATGTAAACAGTATAGTTTGTATGTCCTTGTAACGCTTTATAAGCCTGTAAATTTTATTTGTTGTTATCCTTCAAGTCATTTGTAAAATTTGATGGTCAAGATTTTATAAGTGGTTTGAAGATTATAATAAATAAACCATATAGACTCTTAAAGGACATACAAAGCACAATTTTGATATATTTGCAAGAGATATACATAATGATACATGGTGAAATATATAAACGTACGATAAATTAGGTACTAGTTTGTTAAACAAGGAATTGCAAGAATAATTTCCCCTCCTTTATGTAAGTTTTGTTTTTACGTATGTTTTGTCTTTAAAATGAAAAAGCTTTTTAAAAATAAATAAACGCACACACAAATTTGCCAGTTTCGAATCCCCGCTTTGCCACAGAAGCTCACTGGGTGAGCTTGGGCCAGTCACACACTCTCTTGGCCTAACCTACCTCACAGGGTCATCGTGAGGACGGAACAGAGAAGAGGAGAATGGACTCCCTGAAGAAAGGGGCAGGATTCACAGTGCGGTAAATGGAGAAACAAGTCCAGCGTTAACCACTAGGCCGCATCGGCTCTCACGCTTCCAACCCGTCCTCGGCGGGGCAGCCCTTCACCATCTCCTCTTTGCTTCCCCAGGCTCAGCCCACGGACATGCGGGCCCTGCAGGATTTTGAAGAGCCGGATAAGCTCCTCATCCAGATGAGCGACATCATCACCGTCATCGAGGGCAGGTATCGTGTGGGGAGGGCCGGGCCGGGCTGGGCGTTCACCTCTGCAAGCCAAAGGGGCCCCACCTTCCTCTTCCTCCTCCTCTTCCACTTCTACTTCATACCTGTAGAGATCTGCGTCGATTAGCCGCCTTTCTTCCTGAAGGAGCTCTAGGCTGTTAGCCATATAAATAAAATACACAGACCAGAGGTCGTAAAAATTACATAAAACCAAATTTTTAAAATCACCGTTTAGGAGTGCTTTAATCAAGGTAAAGGTCGAGGTTGAGGTCTCCCTGGCTCGAAAGCCAGTCGACTCCGA
>NW_015164469.1:7172-9262 GCF_001447785.1 Gekko japonicus | reverse complement strand
TGCGGTGGTGGCAGCTGCTGCCATTAGGGTTGGCACCAAAATAATTCAGTATTTTTCGGGTTCAGATATGCCAAACCTGGAAAATATCAGTATTTGCTGATATTCCCAAAATTCCAATATCAGTATGAGACTAGGGTTCGGGAATTATCAGTATTGCCGAATTTATTCGGCTCAATTATACCCTATGCGGACCATCCCCATACGGTATAATAATTCCCCCCCGATTCCTGCCCGGGGTGGCAGGCTCCTGTCATAGAAGGGAAGGCAATCAAATCTCCAGTGGCCAATCAGAAGGCTTGCTTGGCAGAAGCCCCAACTAGCCTCACCCACTTTCTAAAAACACCTGGTGAACACCACAAAAGGTGTCAGTGGGTTCCATGGTGCCCACAGGTGCCAAGTTGGGGATCTCTAGTTTAGAGCATCAGAAACATGCTCAATATTCCCTTTTGTATACAACTGATACTTTTCCGAGCCCTCAGAGCAGAGTCACAGGCTCTTCTTTCCAGTTCCTCACCCTAGATTGGCTCTTCTTTCCAGTTCCTCACCCTAGATTGGCTCCGTCGTGTTGCTGTGCAACAGGAGGAACTCAACACGAGCCGCGACCCCCCCCCCCCAGACATTGATGCTTTGCTGTCTGCTACTATTTCATCCTCTAACATACAGACTATTCCTCGATGGGAATAGCTCAGGCTCCATATTTTCTCTTTCCCAAGAGAACCGGAAGCCAGTTCCTCAACTAAGCAAATCAGATGGCACAGTCTGAGAGGGGGGGAAAAGATGTTCTCTCTTCGAGCTGAGTCAGAGCCACCTAATCCAATACAATTTCCCAAACTAGGGAGAATAAGCCTACCGATACAATCCACCATTCATTTGCTGCCATCCAGTGGTAATCATGAGTATTACCGATGGAAAAAGTAACATCTTTCTCACCCTGCAAAGATCAATTCGAAAATCCAGTACTTCTGAATCCTTTAATTGCAGTTTATTTAATTTCAGGAACTGACTTCACCTCAAGTAAGTATTCAGAACATGGAGCCCTTTCCCATTCAATACTGTGTAATTCTTCCAAGAGTATACACTGCCGCAAAAACATTTTTCCCAAGAGAGATTCAGGAGGTCAGCCATGTTGGTCTGAAGCAAAAGAACAAAGTTGGATTCCTGGGGCACCTTTAAGACCAACAAAGTTCCATTCTGGATTCTTCAGATTCTTTCATTCTTCAAAGTGTGCATGCACACGAAAGCTTATACCCAGAATTAAACTTTGTTGGTCTCTTAAAGGTGCCCCCAGACTCCAACTTTGTTCTATTTCCCCCCACCCCCAAGGTTTGAGAACCTACATTACTGAAAACATGATCAACCTTTGTGTGTAGGATAAAGGTATCAATTTAAATGTACATAAAAGATGGCCATACTCAAACTGACGTGCTGTGTGCACTGGGGGCAGACTGCCCATTTAACTTACTGGCAACATTTCCGGTGGGCCCCCTGCAGCCAGAAGCAAGCTTGGCCAAACCACTCCTGCAGTGTGGGCACCTCCACAGCATTTGCTCAGCTCAGACCTGGGCTCTGGCAATGACAACAGGTGTAGGCCCACCCGATGGTCCAAACCAAGCAAGTCCCTGAGCTGCAAAACCCCTTAGTTTAGCTTGATCGGCTAATGGTGGAAAGTGCCATCAAGTTGCAGCCGGCTTATGGTGACCCCAAAGGGTTTTCAGGACATTCAGACATGGTCTGCCTCTGCATGGCAACCCTGAAAATAAGAACATAAAAAGAGCCCTGCTGGATCAGACCAATAGTTCATCTAGTCCAGCATCCTGTCTCACACAGTGGCCAACCAGTTCCTCTGGAGGGCCAACAACAGGGCAGAGAGGCCGAGGCCTTCATAAGAGCATCAGAAGAGCCCTGCTGGATCAGACCAGCGATCCATCTAGTCCAGCATCCTGTCTCACACAGTGGCCAACCAGCTCCTCTGGACAGCCATCAACAGGGCACAGAGGCTGAGGCCTTCATAAGAACATCAGAAGAGCCCTGCTGGATCAGACCAGCGATCCATCTAGTCCAGCATCCTGTCTCACACAGTGGCCAACCCG
>NW_015164469.1:0-3398 GCF_001447785.1 Gekko japonicus | reverse complement strand
CGATCATCCGAGGGAAAACTCTATGGTTTTCCCTCGGATGGCCGTGGCCCCGCCCCCAGCATGCCCGGCATCGTCACGTCACGGTGACGTGCGTGCGGCGCGTGCGCTCCAGACGCTAGCCGGGAGTCCTTGGGGGCCACGATCATCCGAGGGAAAACTCTATGGTTTTCCCTCGGATGGCCGTGGCCCCGCCCCCAGCATGCCCGGCATCGTCACGTCACGGTGACGTGCGTGCGGCGCGTGCGCTCCAGACGCTAGCCGGGAGTCCCCCGCTACGGAGCAACACCCGACTTGGCAACCCTAACCAGTGGCGATGCCAGATTGGACAGCATGCTCCACAACAGCCCAACAATGGTCTCGCCAAAGGCAGAGCCAGGTGGGGGGGACCGGGGGGGCTAATCACTGACAGCCAGGTGACCAGCCGAGCTTCAAATATTGCTCTGGACAGGGCCTGAAGATCTCCCGTAAGTATAAGGGACCTCCATACTTCAGAGATAATTTCCCCTGGAGGAAATGGCTGCTTTGCAGGGTCAGCTCGGTGACATTATACCCCGCAGAGGTCCCTCTCTTCCCCAACTTCCCCAGACTCCACCCCAAAGTCTCCAGAAATCTCTCCGCCCAGAGCTGGTGACCCTAAAGGGAATGCCTGTTTCTTATATTGTTCCCACGGAACCATGAATCCTTCTGTGGTTTAGGAAAAAAAGCTGCAGTGGCTACAAGGCAGTGATTAATACCCCATTAGTCTCCTGAGAGGATTTTGTTCAGTGCCTCCAGAGCTCGAAGCCTGCACAATAAGAACATGAGAGAAGCCAATGTTGGATCAGGCCAATGGCCCCTCCAGTCCAACACTCTGTGTCACACAGTGGCCAAAACTCAGGTGCCCTCAGGAGGTCCACCAGCGGGGCCAGAACTCCATAACTCTAGAAGCCCTCCCATTGAGGCTCCCCTAGCATCAAGGATACCGAGCATCACTGCCCCAGACATAGCGCTCCATCTATACTTTGTGGCTAGTAGCCACTGATGGACCTCTGCTCCATATGTTTATCCAGTCCCCTCTTGAAGCCGTCCATGCTTGTAGCCACTACCTGTGGCGGTGAATTCCGCACTCTTTGGGTGAAGAAGAACTTCCCTTCTATCTGTTCTAAGCTTACTGCTCATTCATTTCACTGAGTGGCCATAAGTTGTTGTATTGCGAGAAAGGGAGAAAAGGACTCCTTTCTCTACCTTCTCTATACCACACATAACTTTGTAAACTTCTATCGTGTCAAGCTGTCATGCACAATATATCCCTATTAAGGAGTTCTGGAGTCCTGCAATGCCCTTCATTACACAGCTAAAAGCAACCAGGTTTCATTGACTCGTGTCTGTTATACAGCAGACCAAACACTCAAAAAATGGAGGGGGGGGGAGATGGTTGGCAGCACAGAGCTGTGGAGTTTGGGGATTGATTTCAAGGCCAGTCATGGGATTCTGAAGCTGAGAACATACACGATGTCCATGGTTTAAGGCAGCCAACCCTGGGCTGGGAAATTCCTGGAAATGGGACATGATCCCATAGAGTCCACCCTCCAAAGCAGCCATTTCCTCCAGGGGACCTGATCTCCGTTGCCTGGAGATCAGCCAGAATTCCTGGAGATCTCCAGGCCCCACCTGGAGACTGGCAACCCTATCAGCATGCCTGGAAACACTTTGATCAGGGCGAGCCGAGAAAGCCGGCAAAGTAGAAAATGGTCCTCATTTACTGCAAGAGAGCAGATCTTTTTGCCAAGAAAAAAAACAATACTGCACCTTGGAGTGCTGGAATGGTTGACATCTTTGTGGAAATGTGTTTCTCGTGAGCTGAAGCCACAGGCATAATGTCAATACAGCATGACCTTGCCCTACTGACTTTATGGTACACCTCAGCCATGGGCAGCCCCGCCCACCATAACTTTTAATTCTCCCGGGAGTGTTGCCAGCTCCATCTGGCAGGCAGATCAGGCAAAGAGCAATGGGTTTGCCAAATCAGACTGGAAAATCAAGTTTATACGGATATTTCTATCCATGCTCATTCCCACATTCCAAGTCCTGCCCTATGTTGGTGTCATGATCTGGGCTGTGACACCAGAGGCCTACTAGGCCCAGGGAGCCTGGCTAGCAGTAGATGAGGCTGGGCCTACAACTCCCAGAAGCCCCTGAGAGGTTTTGGAGCCAAAATTGACCAATAGGGAAGAAGAGGGCTGGGGAACAAAAAGGCTGGTGCCAGAGCAGAAGCTGTTCTTTCTTCCTGAGGGCAGAGCCAGAAGGAAGGCCACTGCAGGGGAGAGTCCCCCATCCTGAGGGAAGGGTGAGTAGTCTAGTGTCACTTGGAATAGTGAGCTAGGGACAGTATATTTAGACGCGTTAGGGCATTTGATTTATTTTCTTTTCACCCACTTACTGTTATTATTCTGCACCTGGTTGTTTGACCTCCTATAAAATAAACTTTTTTTCTTGTTTCACTCTGCCTGGTCCTCACGCCTGTTATTCGGCCTAAAGGGAGGTCTGAAGGTCTTGGGAGGGTGCTCTGGGCCTTCTCAAGGGAACGTAAATCCAGAGTGGTGGCAGCATCAGGTGACTCTCTGGTTTTGGTCCAGCCAGGAATCTCTGTCAGCACAGCAGATTGCTCAAGACTTTCCACGCCACAAAGTTTTGTTACTGAATGTGCTAGCAGACTTACAAAGTGACCCAGAGCCAGAAGTCAGGTTTAAAACTAATAAGGGTTCTTTATTATATGGAACTCCATTCTAGACAATATACATAAGAGATAGGGTTAGAAACTAATCTAACTAACTAGGATGGGTGTGGATGCAGGGAAGCATACCCTGCATCCATTGTTCGAAGATGGAGAGCAATATGCTCCTTCCTTTGTGTGTGTGTGTGAGAGAGAGGGAGGGAGGGAGAGAGGGAGGGAGGTGTCAAACCAGAAGGAAGGAAAATCTTGTCCCTGAGAATGACTTTCTACTTCAAAGGGATAGTATCAGATAACAGGAAGAAAAGGATGTTGTGGGTGTCCTGACCTTCCTGTCTAACTAAATCTATGGTGACCTCCTGAAGTGTGAGGCGGGAGACAGCACACAGTCCTTCACTTTTCTGGAGAAAAGAGCAAGAGTCTGGGAGCAGATTAAAGACTAACAAAATATATGTCACTAAATCTATGGTGACCTCCTGAAGTGTGAGGCGGGAGACAGCACACAGTCCTTCACTTTTCTGGAGAAAAGAGCAAGAGATTAAAGACTAACAAAATATATGTCAGGGGATGAGCTTTCATGAGGCACTGCTCGCTTCTTTAGATAAAGCTAGAATGGGAGTCCTTCTGTTTATTGGAAAGTGCAGTGATTTCAAGTGCCGAATGACATTGGCAGGCGAATGACAATAGC
>NW_015164468.1:8805-9458 GCF_001447785.1 Gekko japonicus | reverse complement strand
TCCTGCTGTCAGATTAACTTCCAACACTATGGCTATCGACGAATGATAAAGTAATACAAAAACTGTATAAACTATTTTTAGTGAACTTTGAATTAGATGAAGAAGTTAAGAGTACTATGATTGCATGGATGAGGGATTTTGGCTATACTATTGAGAACTGGTCCAAAGTTTGGTTAGCTGCAAGTCAATTAAGATCCATTCCAAATAAGGAAAATATATTTAAAATGTTTCACCGATGGCACTGGTCACCGGATAAAATAGCAAAATGTTACCCTAATACGTCCCAAAACTGTTGGAAATGTAAGAACAACGTGGGTACTTACTATCATACTAGTAAGGAAAGCCCGTCGTGGCGGTAGACGACGGGCCCTAGATAGGAAGGAAGGGCGAGTGGAAGGGAGGAATGGAGAAGAGGAGGTAGAGAGAGAGAGACAGAGGTAGATAGGGTGGAAAGAGAGAAAAGGGGTGGAGACAGAGTGGGGTTAGTGGTAGTAATTTGGAAAGAAAGGAAGGGAGAAAGCTAGGAAGGAAGGAAGGAATGAAGGTAGATGGGTAGAAAGACAGAGATTGAAAGAGAGTGAATGGGACGAAGGATAGTTGAGAAGGAAGAAGGGCAGAGAAAGAGAGGGGGGAAACAGAGTGGGTGAGACAGA
>NW_015164468.1:6399-8154 GCF_001447785.1 Gekko japonicus | reverse complement strand
GAGGGGGGGAAGCCGACGGACGGAGCCTATCGGCTCCGTTCGCCGCTGGGCTGAAAGCTTACCTTAGTGTATGTGGGGAAGATGGCCGCTCAGAAGACGCTGGCTCCGATGACTGGCTCCCTCCCCTCCCAGCCACCCAGCCAATGGCAGGGCAGGTTGGCTGAGGGAGCCAGTCATTGGAGGCAGCTCTTCTGAGTGGCATATTTTCCGCCCATACACTAACGGGGCGCATTTTAGAATTCTGGCACCCAAAACTCCTTTATAATAAAGGAGAGATGTGGTGGAGGTGTACCATGGCCCAACAATATTGGCATAAGGTCCATAAACTCTTGACAGATATTACAGAAACAGAGATTCCTTTTAAACCAGAGTTTTTCTTGTTGAATATGATGCCAGACGAGTTTAAAAAAGAGGAAAAATATGTTATTGGATATGTAATTACAGCAGCACATATATTATTTGCCAAGAATTGGAAACAAGGGGGAATACCATTAAAAAGAGAGTTAATCTCTAAAGTACAAGAAATGGTTGAAATAGATAAATTGACGACGATACTAGAGAACAAAGATATAAAGGGTTTTAATAATAGGTGGGGAAAGTTTTATAAATGGTTAGAGAAAAGTAAGCTGTCAAACTAGTTAATGGAAGACTCCACAAGTTGATGTATATATGTAAGATATACTCTATATGCATGATGTAATGCACTTTTGGAAAATAAAATAAATATAACTCTGGAAAAAAAAATCAACCTAGATGGTATATTGTCAGAGTAAATTTCCACTGCCCAGATGTTCCATGATGTTTCTGCTCATAATCAGTTGGATGTTAAAACCACAGACCAGAGCTCTGCAGTAATGGCCTGCAATAGCGGCCTGCAGTAGCGGCGGCTCCTAATTAAATGCCTGGCGGAAGAGCTCCGTCTTGTAGGCCCTGCGGAACTGCAAAAGGTCCCGCAGGGCCCTGATCTCCTCCGGGAGCTCGTCCCACCAGGTAGGGGCTGCCACTGAAAAGGCTCCGGCCCCAGTAATAGCTAGCTTGGCCTCCCTCGGGCCAGGGAGGGTCAGCCGATTTTGAGACCCAGACCGTAGTGCTCTCTGGGCTTCCTTCTCCCACTGCACGTGGATCCCTGAAGCTTGAAAACTGGTCCCGTGACTTCCCTTGAGATCTCCGATTTGTTTCCAGGCCGGATTCAAAGTGCTTTCTAGGACTTCTTGAGCCCTGACAGACTGTCTTCTTCAGCATGTGGTTCCTGCATGTGGGATTTCGGTCAAGGCCTTTTAAGCTGCAAGGAGGTGACGTGGGCAAACTGAGCATTCTCACATGCTTCTTCCACCTTTTTCAGGTGGCGATGCTTGCGGGATGCTTGTTGGGATGGTAGGCCTTTTAATCACCCTGGCCTCTCTTGATGCCTATTTTAGGAAACCGATCCAGATGGGCAGGCGTGTTAGTCTGTGGCAGCAGAAAAGAGAAAGAGTCCAGTAGCACCTTAAAGACCAACAAAATTCGTGGCAGGGGAGGAGCTTTCGTGAGTCACTGCTCACTTCTTCAGATACCTGAATCTGAAATAATAGAATCAGAGAATCACAGAGTTGGAAGCGGCCCTACAGGCCATCGAGTCCAACCCCCTGCTCAATGCAGGATCAGCCTAGAGCAGTGGTGGCGAACCTTTTAGAGACCGCGTGCCCAAACTGCGACCCAAAACCCACTTATTTATCGCAAAGTGCCAACACGGCAATTTAACCTGAATACTGAGGT
>NW_015164468.1:1323-6209 GCF_001447785.1 Gekko japonicus | reverse complement strand
GAAGGCCGGTAGTTCAGCAGTTCGAGACCCGAGTGTGCCGCATGACGGAGTGAGCGCCCGTCTCTAGTTCCAGCTCCTGCCAACCTAGCAGTTCGAAAGCAAGAAATTGCAAGTAGATAAATAGGTACCACTTCGGTGGGAAGGTAACAGCGTTCCGTGCGCCTTGGTGTTTAGTCATGCCGGCCACATGACCACGGAAACGTCTTCGGACAGCGCTGGCTCTTCGGCTTTGAAACGGAGATGAGCACCGCAACCCTAGAGTCGGATTCGACTGGCTTTCGAGCAAGGGAAACCTTTACCTTTTTACCTTGACCCTTTAATGATGGTCTGGGCCTGGCTGGGGCGATGGCACGCGTGCCCACAGAGAGTGCTCTGAGTGCCACCTCTGGCACCCGTGCCATAGGTTCGCCACCACTGGCCTAGAGCATCCCTGACAAGGGTTTGTCCAGCCGCTGCTTCAAGACTGCCAGTGAGGGGGAGCTCACCTCACCACCTCCCCGGGCAGCTGATTCCACTGTTGCATGACTCTTACCGGAAAAATGTTTTTCCCTGATACCTAGCTGGTAACCTTCCCGCCCTTAATCTAAATCCATTCTTGTGCGTCCTCTCCTCTGCTGCCAACAGGAACAGCTCCCTGCCCTCCTCTAAGGGACAACCCTTCCAATACTTCGAGAGAGCAATCCTGTCCCCTCTCAACCTCCTCTTCTCCAGACTGAACCTTCCCTCAGCCTTTCCTAGTGGGGTTTCTATGAAGAAGTGAGCAGTGACTCATGCAAGCTCGTACCCTGGCACAGACTTCGTTAGTCTTTAAGGTGCTACTGGATTCTTGCTCTTTTCTGCTATTTTAGGAAAGTAGTTGTGGGAAGGAAGCAAGCCAGTCCCGTCCTCCAGTCAGCCTGTGTGAGTCATTAGTTCCTTCCTTTTGGTTAACGAGCTTTTCAGAATGGAAAGGGAAGCCGTAAGGTGGGATTCTCTAGGAAGAGTTAACAAGAAAGCTGCTGTGAACGGCTCCATTTGCTGAAAACATGTGCTCGGGTGAAGGAGCCCCTGGCTGATTTTTTTGGCAGAATCTGGCATCAGACTGGGGTCCGTTCTGCATCTGGCGTTTTCTCCACATTTTATCAGCACTCGGCCTGGTTCCCCCTTGCCTCGGAATATCTGTTCTCATTGCATTGCCTCAGACCATTGGTATGCAGATTTTCTTGCCTCGGCGGTCATTAGCTGCCTGAGCCAAGTAATTCATGTTTGTTGTTGTTGTTGTTTTTCAGTCACACAGTCGAGACCGACTCTTTGCGACCCCATGGGCTACACCGTGCCCAGGCCCTCCTGTCTTCTGCCGTCCTCCGGAGTTTGCTTAATTTCATGTTCGTTGCATCTATGACGCTGTCTAACCATCTCATCCTTTGCTGCCCCCTTCTTCTTTTACCTTCGATCTTTCCCAGCATCAGGGTCTTCTCCAGTGAGGGCTCCCTTCTCATTTGGTGGCCAAAGTATTTGAGCTTCAGCTTCAGTCTCTGGCCTTCCCCTTCTATTTGCCAAGGAGAGATGGGGCCGGATGCCACGATCTTAGGTTTTTTTGCTGTTGTGTTTCAATCCAACTTTTGCGCTCTCCTCTTTCACTGTGAGCAAGAGGCTCTTTAGGTCCTCTTCACTTTCTACCATTAGAGTGGTATCGTCTGCATATCTGAGGTTGTTGATCTTCCCAGCACCTCTTCTGGCTTCCCGCAGTGGTCCCACCCTCTTTCCTTGTGTCTCCTCTTTTGATTCTCTCATCTTTACATATCAAAAATTAAAATTAATTGGTAACCTTTTCTTTTTACATCCTTGTCGTACTCCTTTTCCGATGCTAAACCAATCAGTTGTTCCATATCCGGTTCTAAATGTCACAGGTTTCTCAAGAGACATGTGAGGTGGTCTGGTACTCCCATCTCTTTAAGGGCTTGCCATAGTTTCTTGTGATCCACACAGTCAAATGCTTTAGCGTAGTCAATGAAGCAAAAGTCTTTCTGGTACTCTCTTGATAAATACAGAGGGGGAAATAGGGGCGGGGGGAACTGATGGAGAACAGTGAAGCCGTGTCTGTCAGAACCCACAGCCAACAACGAAGTACACGCATTCAGGAACGGTAATACTTTTATTGCAGAGCTATAGATGCAGTAACACAGGCACTGTTAAGAATGGCGGCAGCCCCATGGGCATAATAGGATATAGGGTATTCGTATGCACCCCCCCCAGCACTGGCCAATTAGGCACCCTCTCGCGCACGGGATAAAGCTTGGAGACCGTTAGGTAGCTCAAACTGAGAACCAACACTCTCCCACGGCACCTAGGAAATACCCAGACAATACAACTCCCTCCTGCACATCTGTATAGATAAGCATTTCGGCGCAAAGCAGAAAAAGCACAGAAAGGAATGCAGTAGCAATTACCTAGACACAGACCGAGCTCCCCAACCTTCATGGCAGCATAGCTGACAGTCAAGTTGTCTGCTTATTGTTCCCTTGGAATTGGAAGCGGAGGAAGGAAAAGGTGCCATTCAAAACCACATTCAAATACCCTGGGGCAGCAGTGTACTGACTGCAAAGTCACCGCTGAACTGCCATAAATCTATGCAGAGGGTACCATAAAACCCTGTGAACAAAGAAATTGAAAGCGACTTGCAGTGTAGAGGGTACCATAAAACCCTGTGAACAAAGAAATTGAAAGCGGCATGCAGTGTAGAGGGTACCATAAAGCCCGAGGAAAAAAAGTGAAAGTGGCATGCAGTGTAGAGGGTACCATAAAGCCCGATGAACAAAGAAAGAGAAAGCGGCATGCAGTGTAGAGGGTACCATAAAGCCCAATGAACAAAGAAAGAGAAAGCGGCATGCAGTGTAGAGGGTACCATAAAGCCCGATGAACAAAGAAAGAGAAAGCGGCATGCAGTGTAGAGGGTACCATAAAGCCCAATGAACAAAGAAAGAGAAAGCGGCATGCAGTGTAGAGGGTACCATAAAGCCCGATGAACAAAGAGGGTACCATAAAACCCTATGAACAAAGAAAGTGAAAGCGGCATGCAAGGCAGAGGGCACCATAAAGCCCGATGAACAAAGAAAGTGAAAGCGGCATGCGGTGTAGAGGGGAGATTAACCTCCCGACGTGGCTGTGGAAAAACTGCGAGGAAACAGATGGGTGCAGAATCAGCCTGGGCTAGTTCTATGACAGCTTTTCCTCCTCCTCATCGACACCCTCTCCTTCCTCTGGAACAGGATACTTGCTTCAGTTTAATGGGGGGGGGGAGAGGGCCACTTGGAATTGCTGGAATGGGATCTTGGCAATGCTTCATTCTTGTCACATCAGAGGATGGAGAGGGATCAGCAGAAAAAGACTAGTGCTAGGAAGGCCCCCACGCATTCTGGAGAAGGTACAAAACAGAAATGTCCGGGAGAGCATTTTTTGATCAAGGGGTTACGGTCACAATGGAACGGAACGGCCCAGGAAGGTGCTTTTATCAAGGAATAGGACCGACGTCTATTGCAGTGCTTTTTGGATGCATCAACTTGCTTTTACTGTGCAGTCCTCTGCCTTTGAAATCCACTTTCTGCGTTCTGTTATGGCATGCCTTAGACCAGGGGTGTCGAACTCATTTGTTATGAGGGCCAGATCTGACATAAATGAGACCTTGTTGGGCCGCGCCACGCGTGTCATAAAATGTAATGCCAGGTAGTGGAGATATAAACTTTATAAAGGACACAAACACAAAGATCTTTTTTACTTTAAAACATGCCTGAAACATTAGCATCCTTGCAATATTTTGTTTATTTAACAGTCTCTGATGACTGACACCTCTTGCTCTGAATTATTGCATCAAAATGTCTCTGCTGTGTAGCAACGAGGGGGGGCCTCAGCCCAGTGCAGGGA
The DNA here is from genome assembly GCF_001447785.1 of Gekko japonicus. Classification (NCBI taxonomy): domain Eukaryota; kingdom Metazoa; phylum Chordata; class Lepidosauria; order Squamata; family Gekkonidae; genus Gekko; species Gekko japonicus. The sequence goes on along the minus strand of NW_015164468.1, from coordinate 2,309 downwards.
GCAGAAGCTTGCCTATCTATCTCTCCTGAGCAATTGAGAGAGTCTGGGAAAGCAAGCTATGACACAACAGCAGGAACAGAACTGGAGGAAGAAGCAGGAAACAACCAGTCCCTTGCGGGCCTGATAGAAAGCCCTCTGGGGGCCTGATCCGGCCCCTGGGCTGCATGTTTGACACCCCTGCCTTAGACCGTTTCTTGCAGTGGTTTCCAATTCCGTAATCCTAGCCCTGTTCCATTGCTTATTGGGTAATCTGTGCTGTCTGATTGAATTGTTTCCCGTATTTCATAACCCACCCGGAGTCCCATCGAGGAAGGCAAGCTATAAAAATCAAGCAAAGAAATGAATAAGTAGGAGGGGGGGAGAGGAGGGAAGAGGAAATAGAAAATAAGGAGGGAGGAGCACACTGCTACTGAAATGGTAGCCGAACTCTGGATGGGCGCAGCTGGCACGTTGTTGGCCAGGCGCTGGATCCTGCTCTGCCAGAGCTACCCTTGACAACTGCCTGCCTGTCTATCCTCAGATTACTTTGACCACTATTGGCTACGGAGACAAGTGTCCAAAGACCTGGAATGGCCGCCTTCTCGCAGCGACGTTCACCCTGATTGGCGTATCCTTTTTTGCCCTGCCCGCTGTAAGTAGGCACTCGCCGGCCACGATTCGTACTTCTGCCTTTATTTTGATACTGAGAGCCAGTTTGGTGTCGTGGTTAGGAGCGCGGAGTCTAATCTGGGAGAACTGGGTTTGATTCTCCACTCCTCCACATGCAGCTGCTGGTGTGACCTTGGGTCAGTTAAAAGTTCTCTCAGAGCTGTTCTCTCATGAGCAGTTCTGGAAAGTTCTGGAAAGAGCTCTCTCAGCCCCACCTACCCCCCAGGGTGTCTGTTGTGGGGAGAGGAAGGGAAAGTAGATTGTAAACCGCTCTGAGACTCCTTCGGGTAGTGAAGGGCGGGGTATACATAAGAACATAAGAGAAGCCAAGTTTGGAT
>NW_015164468.1:0-1307 GCF_001447785.1 Gekko japonicus | reverse complement strand
CCCCCCCCCCAAGCACCAAGAATACAGAGCATCACTGGCCCCAGACCGAGAGTTCCTATCTATAGCTTGTGGCTAATAGCCACTGATGAAACTCCGCACCATGTTTATCCAAGACATTAGCCACAGCAGAACTGCAGATGTTTCCAGTGGTGGGTGGGTAATGGGAGAACTTGTCCTTAAAGGACAAGGATCCTGTTCTCACAGGCCCATGACTTACAATACACAACAGACCCTCAAAACCAATGGCCCATCTAGTCCAACACTCTGTGTCACACAGTGGCCAAAAATACCAGGTGCCATCAGGAGGTCCAGCAGTGGGGCCAGGACACTAGAAGCCCTCCCACTGTTGCCACCCCCCCAGCACCAAGAATACATCCAATCTCTTTATTAACCCCTGTTTGAGAGTTCGTGTTCCTCGAGGTTGGACAAAGACTGCTGTTTTACAGACGTGCTCCTGAACACACAGAAGGTGCACCGTAACGTATTAAGTAGCACACCTTTGCTCCTTCTGCCAACTCAGCGAGTTGTTTATGATTTGGGGGGGGTGTTTCAGCCAACTTTGAGCATTTGCTTGTCCTCCAAAGGCTGGAGGTTTTAGCTGGTTCAGAAAACAGCAGTTGGACCCTCTCGAGAAGCACAAATCACGAGGATCCCAATGTTTCAAGACGGGTCGCCGTGTTCGCCTGTCTGTAGCAGTAGAAAAGAGCAAGAGTCCAGTAGCACCTTAAAGACTAACAGAATATGTGGCAGGGGAGGAGCTTTCTTGAGTCACTGCTCACTGAAGAAGCGAGCCAGTGACTCATGGAAGCTTGCCCCCTGCCACATATTTTGTTAGCCTTTAAGGTGCTACTGGACTCTTGCTCTTTTCTACTGATATCACAAGGTCTACCTTGGCTGGCCTGTCTGCTTCTGGGCCTGATTCGGAGTGCCGGTCGTTACCGTCAATGCCTTAAATCAAGGATCCATAATAGGGTGCCCATCGACCCCTTTTCTGGATCCTGCCATGTATTTTTAGAAAGTGGGCAGGGTCAGGTGGAGATCTGATTGGCTGCGCAGATTGTTAAATACATTGCTTGGGCAGCTGCTGCCCCCCACAGCACAAGGATCCTCACTGTGTGTGTGCCTGAACGGAAGCTGCGGCGGCGAATTTTGTGGCTGGTCCGCCTCCTGCAGCAGCCGCTTTGTGGCCGCACCCACCGCATGGCGTCAGAACTCCAAAGGTGCCCACAGGCTTAAAAAAGGGCAGGGACCCCTGCCTGAAATGGTCTGAAACCGGGGGACCTAAAGTACCGTATACTCCCATATGT
>NW_015164467.1:2895-9723 GCF_001447785.1 Gekko japonicus | reverse complement strand
TTCATCAGAAAAATATTTCACGGACTTTCTAATAGAAAGTTTATCTGAATTGGCAAAAGTCCCTTTCAGTCTAACTTGATTCCTAGTACGTTAAGCTAAAGCAGATCAGTACTGTCTAGGTTTCAGGGATGCTTCCATTTCCTCCTACAACCCCCCTTGTCTACCTGTAGGGTATTTTGCTAGGGTTAAGGTACATCAGATCTTTTTCTCTTACGCCCAGTCCCCTTCCAGTAAGGCTTGCCAGAAACCTCCAAAAGCAATTTCTCTTGCTTCCCCAATTTTGGCAGTGATTCTGTTGGTTACAATATTATGCTCATGAATCGCTACTTAGACACTCATCCTCTTTATATTTCAAGATCTTGCAAGAATTCTCTTGATTCTGGACAAAAATGTATGAGGCCTCGATGTAAACACAGGCCGTGGTGACCGAGCAAGAACTTGTCCGTCCCTTTCCAGCTGTTGTGTTTTCTCAGAGCGAAACGTCACTGAGACAGCACTTTCTGTGAGACACAAACCAGTCTCTTCCTCTGTGAAGCACAACACTCTACCAGTATAGAAAGGTATCTTTAGGCCTTATAGGAAAGGTACCTCTAGTCTAGTCTAACAAGGAAATTGTCCTTCCCGTCTTCCCACTTTATTTTGGAGAGGCATAGCATTAGGGTTGTTAACAGATGTGAAGGGGAAAAATATTCTGCCTCATTCCCAGACGCTGAGTGTGTGGAAATGGGTATCTGAAGAGATAGATAACATCCCATAATGCCTTTGTTCAATGGACAGCATAAAATTTTCTCCAGGCAGTTGGAGAAAACAAAACTCAGCTAAGGAAGACTCACAGCTCAAAAAAGATATTTTTTATTATTTGTACCAGGTAAAGCAGACTGTATGTTTTCTGTGCTTCTGGTGTGGTTTAATGAGCTGGACTTCATTCAGTGTGTCAAAAGTAAGTGTGGCAACTACATCTTCCAGATGCTTGAGATTTGCACCTTTTGCCCTCATTCATAATGTGGGTCAGAGTATTGGGTTATGACTTCAGGAGCCAGAGTCCTGGGTTGGTGGGATCTGGGTTCAGATCCACAGTAGGACTGGAAGCTCTTTGGGATGCCTTTTAGCCAGTCAAAATTTTCAGGCTAACATAACTTGCAAGATAGTTGTAAAGATTAAATCAGTTTCACTTTCATTCTGTTTAAGGTTAACAGCCCATAGGCCATACACTGCAAAAGGACAATGTAATTTAAGAATTAAAAATCACAGTATAACAGAAATATGCCACGCCTTGGTGTTTAGTCATGCCGGCCACATGACCACGGAGACGTCTTCGGACAGCGCTGGCTCTTCAGCTTTGAAACGGAGATGAGCACCGCAACCCTAGAGTCAGATTCGACTGGCTTTCGAGCAAGGGAACCTTTACCTTTACAATACAACAATTACAAAGACCATTGAAGAGTAACCTTAATCTTTTTTTTTTTTTTTGTAACAATTACAAAGACCATTGAAGAGAAACCTAAATCTTTTTTTTTTTTTTGGTTAAAAACTTTTATTTTTCTCGGAAATAACATTTTCAAAATATTTTTCAATTAACCATAACCCTTATTCCCTCCTCCCCTTCTTCCTCCAGTGTCTTCCCGCAATGCGTCCCTCTTCTTTTTAATCCAGTATTCTCAAGATAACACAGTTTAACTCAGTATTGTTCTAAACATAATAAATTTTGCTTTACATCCCAATTTTTCTCTAAGTATATCTTAAAGTCTTTCCATTCTTCAAAAAACTCCTGGTCTTCTTTGTTATTCAATTTTCTCGTAATTTTGTCCATTTCTGCCATGAACAGAACTTTACGTATCCATTCTTCTATTTCTGGTATTCTCTCCTGCTTCCAACATTGTGCAAACACCATTCTTTGTGTCGTTATCATATACCAAAGCATAGTCTTTTTTGATACATTTACTTCTTCCATCTTAAGTCCTAAGAGCAGAATTTCCGGTGATTTCTTAAAAGTACATTTCAAAATTTTTTGCATTTCACTGTGAATTTTTGTCCAAAAGTCCACAGCCTTCTCACATGGCCACCACATATGATAAAATGAGCCTTCATGTTTTTTACATTTCCAACATTTACTAGACATATTTTGGTTCATGTTTGCTATCTTTTTTGGCGTCATATACCACTTGTACATCATTTTATAACAATTCTCTTTAACATTAGTACAGGTCGAAATCTTAATAGAATTTTCCCACAAATATTCCCATGAGTCTATAGTCAGCTCCTTATTCATATTAATAGCCCATTTAAGCATTTGTTCTTTTACAGTTTCATCTTCTGTATACCATTTTAACAAAACTTTATACACATTAGAAATCATTTTTCCCCTCCACTCTCACACACAGATTCAATTTCATTTTTCTCCTCCCTGAAACCATACTTTTTCTTATCTGCTTTAAATACATCACAAATTTGCATATAACTCAACCAGGCATAGTTATAGTGTATCTCATCTTGTTTTTTCATTACCCATTCTGTTCCCTCTTTTTTTATTAAGTCACTATAAGGCAACCATTCTTCACCTTTCTGTCTAGAATATGGTGTCAATACTTCTGCTGGTACAATCCAAAGTGGTCTTGCTTCATAAAAAATCTTTTATATCTCACCCATGTTGCAAACAGCGCATTTCTCACCAAGTGATGCTTAAAGAAACTATCCATTTTAGTCTTTTCATACCATAGGTATGCATGCCATCCAAACCTGCAGTCATGACCTTCCAGTGTTCGCAGTTTTTTGTTGTCTAATTTTACCCACTGTTCTATCCATGTCAGACAAACTGCTTCATAGTATAGCCTCAGGTTTGGTAACTGCAAACCTCCTCTCTCTTTCGCATCACATAGAATTTTCATTTTAATTCTGGGCTTTCTGCCTGCCCAAACAAATTTTGAGATCTCTTTCTGCCATTTGTTCAAAACTTCTATCTTATTCAATATTGGGATAGTCTGAAATAAAAACATCAACCGTGGTAGAACATTCATTTTGACTACTGAGATTCTTCCCATTAAAGATAAGTTCATAGTATCCCATTTCTTAAAGTCTTGGGATAGCTTACTCCAAAGTTTCTCATAATTATTCTTATACAGATCGATGTTCTTCGTTGTTAACTCGATTCCCAAATATTTCGTCTTCTTTACAACCTCACATTGTACCAGTTCTTGTAGTTCCTTTTGCTTGTTTTTAGTCATATTTTTACATAACAGTTTGGTTTTATTTTTATTCACATAGAACCCTGCCAATTCCCCAAAGTCAGTTATTTTTTGAAATAACAGTGGTAATTTCTCATTAGGGTTTTCCACTATAAACATCACATCGTCTGCGAACGCCCTATATTTATATATGTAGCCTTTATGCTTCAGTCCTTTAATCTCTCCATCTGCCTGAATTTTCTGCAATAGTACTTCCAACACCCAGATAAACAGCAGAGGAGAGAGTGGGCAGCCTTGTCTCGTCCCTTTTTGTACTTTGAGGTGGTCCGTCAAATCTTTATTTACGTTCAATTTTGCTCTTTGCTCTGAATAGATCGCCTCAATCATATTTCTAAAAGTCTGCCCTACTTCTATTTTTTCCATCATTTGAAACATAAAGTCCCAGTTCAAATGTTCAAATGCTTTTTCTGCGTCCACAAATAAAAGTGCCACTTCTTTCTCTGGGTATTTTTCATAGTATTCAATTGCGTCCATTGCCGTTCTTAAATTGTCTCTAATTTGCCTCTTTGGTAAAAAACCCGCTTGTTCTTCTGCGATCACATCCTGAAGATAGTTTTTCACCCTTTCAGCAACAACTTTCGCAAATATTTTATAGTCATTATTCAAAAGCGAAATCGGTCTGTAATTCTTCACATTAGTTAGGTCTTGTCCTTCTTTCGGTATTAATGATATAATCGCTTCTTTCCATGTATCGGGTACTATCTTACTTTCTCTTATCTCATTTGATAAGATTTCTAGGACCGGAACTAATTCTTTTAATTTTTTATAAAACTTTGCAGTAAATCCGTCCGGTCCCGGCGCTTTCCCCAACTTTGTTTCCTCTATTGCTTTTACCAGTTCTTCCTTTTGAAACCGACCGTTCAATAAGTCTTTATATTTACTTTGCACCTTTGGCAGTGGTGTGTTGTCGAGATAGTTCTTAATTTTTTCTAGGTCAGATTTTTTGCCTTGAAATAATTTTGCATAATATTTGAAGAAACTTCTCTTTATTCCATTAGGGTCGACAAATTCTTTTCCTTCCTCCACTATCTTGGAGATCACTCTTCTTTCTCTTCTATTTTTCAGTTGCCAAGCAAGATATTTGCCCGGCTTGTTTGCTCCTTCAAAAGATTTTTGTTGGAGTCTTTTTAAATCCCAATACATTTCTTGATTCAATGTCACATTTAGTTGCTCCCTCAATAACTGCAATTCTTTTATGATCGACTTTTTCCCAGGTCTTTTCTTTAATTCGTTTTCTTTTTGCATTATTTTCTCCAACACATCCGCTTGTTTCTTAAAGTTTTCCCTTTTTTGTTTTGCATTCTGTGAGATGAGAATTCCTCTCATCACTACCTTGTACGCGTCCCATACCACCTGTATAGGAGTTTCTTGTTTCAGATTTTGTTGAAAGAAGATTTTTGTTTCCTCCTTTAATAAATCTACAGTATTTTTCTTATCCAACAAATCTTCATTTATTCTCCATAAGAACTGTTTGTTCTTCTCTTTTGCATTCCACAACAACGGGCTATGGTCCGAATTACATTTTGGCAAAATCTCAACTTTATGCGTTGTCAAAGCTAATTCTTCAGTCATCCAAATCATGTCAATCCTGGAAAAAGAACTGTGTCTATTGGAATAAAAAGTAAAATCCTTTGCACTCGGGTTCCACTTTCTCCAAACGTCTTCCAATTTTTCCTGTTTCGTTAATTTAAAAAAATTGCTTGGCAGCTTACCACTGTTTTCGTCTCCCCTTATCGTTTGTCTATCCATTTTGTTATTAACCGTCCCATTAAAATCTCCAGCCAGAATTAATTGCTCATAACTCTGTTGTTGCAGTTGTTCCATCAAGTCTTTAAAGAATTTTTCTTTCGCACCATTAGGTGCGTAAATATTCACAATTAAGGTCTTCTTTTGCTGCATCATCACTTCCACTCCCAAATATCTTCCGTCTGAGTCTTTAAAAATTTCTTTTGGTTGCAATTCTTTCTTTGCATAAATAACTACTCCTTTCTTTTTATTTGCGGTCAGAGAATAAAATTACTCCCCAATTGCTTTATTTATCAAAAATTTTGCATCCTGTTTCTTGATATGAGTTTCTTGTAAACAAACCAAATTACATTTTTGTTTTTGTATCCAATGCTTAACTCTATTTCTCTTATTAGATTAATTTAGTCCATTTACGTTCCATGATAAAAATTTGTAATCCATTGCGCAAAATTTATAAATCCCCAAAGACATCTATATTGTCCGCTTTGAATCTATAAAAGTCTTCCACCGATTTAATGACATGTCTTCCTCCTTTGTAATTGAAGGATAATCCTTGTGGTATTTCCCACCTAAATCTGATGTTCAGCGTCTTCAATTTGTCTGCCAGCGGTTTGTATTTTCTTCTGTCTTGTAGAATTGCTCTTGGGAGTTCTCTCATTACCATTATTTTCTTTCCTTCTATTTCAAATGGTTGGGTAAATTGCTTCTTAAAGATATCTTCTGTCGTTTTCCTAGTCAACAGTTGCACAATCACATCCCTAGGCAAATTCCTCTTTTCTGCTATTCTTGAATTCACTCTGTATATCAAATCAAATTCATAGTCCATATCTCCATCATCTTCCTCTAGGTATTCAGTTAATGCTTTTCTCATTATCTCTCTGATGTCTTCATCCGTTTTTTCTTTGATTCCTCTAAATCTTAGATGGTTTTGTATTCTTCTATACTCCATCATTGCTTCAGATCTTCTGACCTGCTGTGTCATTGAATCATACTTCTTATCTGTTTGCTGTATTTTCTCCTCCATCTCCGTTGATTTGGTCGCCATACCCTGTACTTCTTTCTTTACGTCTTCCATATCTTTTTTTTTTTAATAATATTTTTATTGGGTTTTTTACACATACAAATACCCACCACCCATAACATCACCCATTGCCATTTAAACTTAATTGCTTCTAAACAGCAGCGTTTTCCATCCATTTAACACCATTTCTAAATGCTTCTAGGTAGTTACACAGTCATTTAACAAGTACATTTTCCTCCTTATTCAAACATACAAGCATCCAATAATTGTATTATTATTCTTTTCACACTCTTTTTTTTTCTTGAGACAGTCCACTATTCAAATTTGTTTTACCATTTATACTTAAAATTATCTTAGCCAGATTTCCATCTTTTCTTACTTCACTACCAGATTCAATTAATACTTATTTCATTTAAAACCAAACCAAATTTGTAAATATTGAATAATATTAAATAATCATATTATCCTCTTTAGCTTAAAATAATTCATTTTACCCATAAATAAATTCATATATATTACTTTCATATCTTAACCACATTTGTTATCTATAGCATTTTTACCATTTATACTTAAGGTTATCTCAATCAGATTTACATAGTTTCTCACTTCACTACCAGAGAGACCATTCCAAAAAAACCAAAAGGAAAAAGAAAAAGCCCTACTTACATAATCTCTCCTACTAATATCAAATAACATGATTTACTTAATACTCATTTCATTTAAGGCCAAACCAAATCTGTAAGTATTGAATAATATTAAATAGTCATATTATCCTCTTTAGCTTATAATAATTCATTTTACCCATAAATAAATTCATAT
>NW_015164467.1:0-2405 GCF_001447785.1 Gekko japonicus | reverse complement strand
CCGTTGCCTTTTGCACACAGTTCGCTTTCGTCTCGCTCTCCTCCATTTTCTTTTCACTTTACCAGTCTTTCTTTCTCCTTTTATCTTTTCTCTTTTCCACCCGTTTTCCTTATTAATTTCCTCCCTTTGCTTTTGTACCAACGTGTCTTCTAGCTCTATGTCCTCCTTTATTTTCTCACCCTCCATTGTCTGTTGGATATTTTCCGGACGCTGAATATTTTTTGCAATAGATTCAGCGTTCTCCGGAGGTTTGGGTGATTCGTGCCGGCTTACCAAAGCAGCTTTAAATCCTTCTTTAATACCTTTCTGCATTGCTTCTTGGAAATCTTTTAGAAATTGTTCCATCATTTCTCCCAACAATTCTATCTGTACAATCTGTACCTCTCCTTCAGACCCCATTTTGCAGTCTACAGGTCTCTGTGGTTCAGTCTCAAAAACTTAAATCCTTTACCCCGAAGAAAAATAAAACAAAGTATATTTACTGTTAACTGAGTCTCGTTTCTGGCCGCGGTTTTGTCACCCCATGCTAAGAAAAAGTCGGGTTTCCTTTAGAATCCACTCAAAGATGCCTGTATCCTTGTTTTCTTCATCGCTGCATTTATAATCCCAAAGTGAAAGTAGAAATAAAAGCGGATGGTCGTTTTTGGCGAACATGGCGGCCATGTTCCCTGTTGCCTGCTTCAGCGTCGGGGCTGATCTGGACACCTCCCCCGCCCTTGCCAATTGCGGGGAAGGGCCAGAAAGACGCCCCCTGCCCCAGCCCCCACCACCGGGGCGCTGGTTGAGCACCCCCGAACCACGGGGGGCTCAAATAAAGCAGAAACAGTTCGGGCGGGGACGGAGCACATCGAGCTCCCACCCGCCCGTCAAAACGCCGTACCGGAAGTCACGTCTTCCATATCTTTTTTGACCAAAGCTATTTCAGATGTTACCAACTCTTTTATTGCGGCTATATTTTTTCCCTGGACTTCCTCCAATTGTTGTAAATGTGTCTGCGTTTGCTTTTCCATGTGCTTCTCCAGTTGTTTTTCTATTTGACTTCCCATCGCCTGGATCGCCTCTGTCATCCTCTTCTCCATTGCTTCGATTGCAGCTTGCCACTCCTTCTTCTCCTTAGTTGCCATCTTTGGGCTTGCTGTTGAAGCTGTTCTAGGTCTTGATGCTGAAGCTGCTGATGCTGCTGATCCTGCTCTTGCCCTTCTAGTCTCTGTTTTGGCGTTTGTTCTTTAAACTCCTTTTCCGCGATTTAATTATATTGTCCAGGACCTTATATGCACATGAGCAAATCACAGTCTTTTCGCCTTTTTTCCACCAATTTTAAAGCTGTTAAAAGTCAAATTAAATTTGAGTCCTCCTCAAAATGTCGGGTGCAACTTCTCTATGATTTTTTGGGTAGAGTAGGCCGTTTCCTGTTTTCCGGGGTCCCGTCTGTGCGCTTCCACACACTTCCGGTCCTCCACTTTTCTTCGTCCGATCTCCTTCCGGTTTGCCGAATCCCCTCTAGGAGTTTCACTTGCTGCTCTTACTTCCGGTCGGAGATCTTTCTAAGTAACACCAGCCCTTCTCTTCCCGCGATAGTTTTCGTCAGTTTCGATTTCAGGCAGTGCGCTTATCTCTTAACTTGCCGCAGGAATGTTCAACAAAGTTACTTTTTCCACTTTAAAAGGCTTAAATCGTAACTATTTTCTTCCAAAACCAACCATTGGGATTAACAAATTGATATCCGCTCATCCGCTAGATTCAAATCTCGTTACAACTGAGTCCCGGTAAGCGGAGCGTTTTTGTTATCTGACAAGTTTATACTGAGTTTCGCATTGCTTCTTTTCAAACACTCACTGTTCCCCTTCTTCAAGAGATCGGCTGACGGTGGATTTATGCTGGTGATCCAGCTCGATCGGCTCCTGTAGCTCGGCAATCGCTCGCTTCGCAGGAGGAGATCAAAGCCTGATATAAGCCTCTTCAGAGGCTTAATCACGCCAATCTCCACTCCCTCTTGGGCACCGCTGCCTGCTTGTCACCCCCCCTCACTGGGAAGTGCTGCGTTGGGCTAAATACTGCCCAAACTGTCAGAAGAAGCCGTCGCCAACCCCGCACGATCGTGGAATGCGTTAATTCGCCATCTTAGCTCGACCGGAAGCCTCCATTGAAGAGTAACCTGAATCTTAAAGTGTCTGAGAAGGCTGAATATTTTTGTAGCCATTTACTCCTAATTTTTTTCTGGCTACATCTTGCTTTGCACACTAAAAGAAGGTATGAGACAAAGCGTCATCTACTGTCAATGAATTTTTGAGGAGGAGGTGTCTTCGAAGAGATGTGTTTGATAGTTGTGGGAATCTCAGGACTTCTGAATATATTTATGTACTAATGTGAACCCGCTAGGACTTGCGAGGTGTATCTCATTTCTC
>NW_015164466.1:2914-9687 GCF_001447785.1 Gekko japonicus | reverse complement strand
CTGCCCCAAAATAGCCCTGATTCTATGAATCCAGAAAGGGCTGGGGGTGGGGGCTGCCTCGTTCTCAGCATCTCTGCCCGGCAGAAGGGTCACGGAAAGAAATCCAGAGATGCACATTTGCTTAGGAGACGGAGTTTATTGAAATGGAAGGTTTTGAGGCACCCCAGTTCTCTCCCGCCCTCGGCAAAACACACACACACGCACAGAGCCCTGGAGACAAGCGTTGGAAGCGTCCGTCTCAACTCTGCTTTTAAAAAATTCTGCAGAAGTTTCCCCGGGACCTCCACCTCTCCTCTCTCGGAGAGGCAAACGTGCGTGCGGCCGGGAGCACCTACGAGCCACTGGTTCAAACCCGAGCCCTCCCTTTGGAAAGAGGCCGGCAGGCAGACCCGGGCTCGAGCAAGAAGGCGGTTGTGGGTGCAGCGGTTGAAGAGCAGAGCCGCCGTGGATCCATTTTGAGAAAGGCAGGAAGGAAGCGTGTGTGGGGGGTGGGGTGGGGGGAGAGGTTGGGAAACCACGGAGTCTGGTGAGCTCTGCCGAAGTGCAAACTCACCCCTCCCCCAAGAGGACCCACCACGGCAGCCTGGTCATCTCAGTTCCGCCGGCCGGAGGCTCACCGTCTTCTCAGCAGCCCAGTTCCTGGGCAGAGGAGTTCTCAGTTTGGGCCTGTGCCAGGGCTCCCTCTAAGCTGTGGAGCCTTGTGAGCAAAAATTCTACCTGGTGAGCTGCTGGCATTAAAGTGGCGAGCGAGCGATTGGGCTCCTGCAGAAACTAGTTTGCTCCGGAGCCCCATCCTTCCTGAGCCGAGACAAGAATGTGTGAGCCGGAGGCTCAAAAACTGTGAGCTAGTTCACACTCGCTCAGCTTAGCGGGAACACTGGCCTGTGCCCACGGACAGAGGCCTCAGTCTCCGGCAATGCTCCCTCTAAGCTGTGGAGACTTGTGAGCAAAAATTCCACTTTGTGAGCAAACAATTTGGCTACTGAATAAATTAGTTTGCTCTGGAGCCCTCCTTCCTGAGCTAAGACAAAAATGTGTGAGCGGGAGGCTCAAAAACGGTGAGCTAGCTCACACTCACTCAGCTTAGCGGGAACACTGGTCTCCGGCCTCCTTTCTTTGCCTTCCGGGGGCCCCCATCCTGCCCGGCAGCTCCGACGACACTTCATGTTAGCCAGAGGTTTAGTGGAGCATTCTGGGAAGGCCGAGGCAGAAAGAAGGCCTCCACAGGCAAACGGGCCGTGCACCGCCCATTCGGGAGGCCTTATCTCAGACAAACGAGGCGTGCGTTAGTGCAAAGAGGACTTTTCCGCCATTCCTTGTAGGGTTGCCATCCCCCAGGTGGGGCCCGGAGACCTCCAAGAATGACAACCCGATCTCCGAACGACAGAGATCAGTTCCCCTGGAGGATGCGGCCACTTCGGAGGGGTGGCTTCAAGCAATGCTCCCACTAAGGTTGTGGAGTCTTGTGAGCAAAAATCCTACTCGATGAGCTTACCGGCATTAGTCCTGAGCGAGCGATTGGGCGACTGCGTACATTAGCCTGCTCGGGAGCCCTCCTCCCTGAGCGGAGACGAGAAATGTGTGAGCCGGAGGCTAAAAAACCCGTGAGCCGGCTCACACTCACTCAGCTTAGAGGGAACACTGGTGGCTTCTACGTCACCGTGCCCTAATGAGCCCCCTTGGTTCCCCGAGCCCCTCCCCTCTGTCCACCCCCTCCACAAATCTCCAGGAATCTCCCAACCCACGGTTGGCAACCCTGTGTTATTATCCAGATTTATTCTCTCCTACAACAACTCGTGGTGAGTCCAGGTGAGCTAATCCTTCTGAAGAAGAGAACAGCTGAGGGACAGGGAGGCGAGTGGCAGGAAGTCACGCAACGTCTTGACGTCACTTGGGGGGCAGGAAAGCGAGGCAAGGGTCCCGGAGGGGGCGAGGCCCCCTCGTTCTCTGCGAATGCCCCCTCAGAGCCTGCCCCCAAGGAACAGAGGGGGCGGGAGAGGCAGGCACGAGACCGTCCTTCACAAGAGCACGCAGGGCTTCTTGGGCTTGGCCGGCGTGGGGCTGAGGACGGCCCTCACGGCCTCCGTGAAAACCTCCTTGATGCCGTCCTGGTTGAGGGCCGAGCACTCCAAGTACTTGACGGCGTGGATCTGCCGGGCGAGGCTGAGGCCCTGCTGCGTGGTGACGGGTGCCTGGCTCTGCTCCTTCAGCTTCTTCAGGGCCTCGGGGCTGGCCCGGAGGTCCTTCTTGGTGCCCACCAGGAGGATGGGCACGTCCGGGCAGTGGTGGCACACCTCCGGGTACCACTTGTGCTTGACGTTCTCGTAGGAGGGCGGGCTGGCGATGGAGAAGCAGATGATGAAGACGTTGGTCTGCGGGTAGGAGAGCGTCCGGAGGCGGTCGTACTCCTCCTGGCCGGCCGTGTCCCACAGGTTCAGGTTGATCGTCCGGCCGTCCACCGTGTTCTGGGCGCTGTAGTTGTCGAAGACGGTGGGGATGTACTCGTTGGGGAAGGCGTTGGTCGTGTAGCAGATCAGGAGGCAGGTCTTGCCCACCGCGCCGTCGCCCACCACCACGCACTTGATGCTCTGCATCCCGGCGAACCGGGGGGCTCCCGCTCGCGATGCCGCCTCAACGATCTGCGGGAGGAGAGGGAGGGAGACGCCGTCAGGGAGGAGCAGGAGGATTGGGGGAGGGGTTACCCCCCCTCCCCGAGGTTCCAGCAGGACGCCTCAGGGCCGCTGCGCATTCTAGCTATTCAAGGGGCTGGCGATGACCTTTCGAGGCCTTCTCGACCGAGAACTTACACAGCCAACTGGCCGTCTCCTTCCGTACGTCCCTGGGTGCCCACTACAGTCTTCAGGCACCCAACAGTGGGCTGTCCCACCACTCAGGGTGACCCGTCTGGCATTGAAGAAGAAGAGATTGAGTTGATACCCCGCCCTTCACTCCCCAAAGGTGTCTCAGAGCGGCTTACAAACTCCTTCCCCTTCCCCTCCCCACAACAGACACCCTGTGAGGTAGGCGGGGCTGAGAGAGCTCTTTCGAGGACTACTCTTGAGAGAACAGCTCTGAGAGAACTTGTGACAGACCCAAGGTCACACCAGTAGCTGCATGTGGAGGAGAAGAGATTGGATTTATACCCCTCGCCCTTCACTACCCAAAGGTGTCTCAGAGCGGCTTACAAACTCCTTTCCCTTCCCCTCCCCACAACAGACACCCTGTGAGGCCGGTGGGGCTGAGAGAGCTCTGACAGAAACTGCTCTTTTTCCAAGGACAGCTCTTGTCAGAAGTATGGCTTGCCCAAGGTCATCCAGCCAGGTGCAAGTGGAGGAGTGGGAAATCAAACCTGGTTCTCCCAGATTAGAGTCCGCGCACTTAACCACCACACCAAACTGCAAAGAGAGGACACCAATGTTTACAGAAACACACTGACCGACAAACAGCTGGCACCTGAGGCATTACAAACTGTCCCAAGCACTTGCCATTCAAGCAGGGAGAGCCATGCACTTCAGGGCCCTTTGTGGCAGTTCACTGGCGGCTTCCGCATATCCGGCTGGGCGGGCATGCCTTGCTCCACTGCGATTGTTACGTCCCGGGAATGCATAACATTCTGTATTCCGTGTTTTATTGGGAAGCGGCTGGCGAGCTCCAAAAATTAACACCCGGCACCATCACCCTCCATCTGTTGGGCTCCTGCCGGATAACGAATTGGCACAAGCCCTGACCCAGGCTCCCTCTAAGCCGTGAACAAGAATTCTCCTTTCTGAGCTCCTGGCATTAAAGTTGTGAGCAGGTGATCTGGCTACTGCAGAAATTAGTTTGCTCTGGAGCCGTCCTTCCTGAGCTAAGGCAAAAATGTGTGAGCTGGAGGCTAAGAAACTGTGAGCTAGCTCACACCAACTCAGCTTAGAGGGAACACTGGCCCCGGCGCCGGTCCCATGGCGAGTGTGCAGACAGCTGGGCCCAAAGGCCCACAGATCTAGATCAGCGTGGACACTCCCTCGCTCTACAATCTGTAGCGGCTTCCTCTGGAAGCTGCCGGGCAACGCAAGTCCATCATCAGTTGCTCCAATTAGTGCTCAAGGGCTGCCCCAGGCAGGGTACGTCACAGCAGTCCAGCCGCAGGGCTTTGATATCCCCATCCTGCCTGGTTGAGCTGCAGGTGAAGGCAGGAGACCCTCCCCTCTTTCATGGTCCAGGTTTATAAGATTACGCGTGGGATAGAGCAGGTCGAGAAAAAAGTCCTTTTCTCCCTTTCTCGCAATACAAGAACTCAAGTGTGCACTCCATGAAATTGCTGAGCAGTCGGGTTAGAACAGAGAAAAGGAAGTCCTTCTTCACCCAAAGAGTGACAACCAGTGAGGATTGTGAGGCACTCCAAAGGGATCTGTCGAGGATGGGCAAGTGGGTGTCAACGTGGCAAATGGGGTTCAATGTGGCCAAGTGCAAGGTGATGCACATCAGAGCAAAAAATCCTAACTATGAATACACGTTGACGGGGTCTGAATTGGCAGAGACTGACCAAGAGAGAGATCTTGGAGTCATAGCAGATAACTCACTGGAAATGTCGAGACAGTGTGCGACTGCAATAAAAAAGGCCAGTGCTATGCTGGGGATTATTAGGAAGGGTATTGAAAACAAATCAGCCAGTATCGTAATGCCCCTGTATAAATCGATGGTGCGATCTCATTTGGAGTACTGTGTGCAGTTCTGGTCACCCCACCTCAAAAAGGATAGCTTTGGAAAAAGTGCAGAAAAGGGCAACTCAAATGATAAAAGGTTTGGAACACTTTCCCTATGAAGAAAGGCTAAAGCGCGTAGGGCTCTTTAGCTTGGAGAAACGACGACTGAGGGGTGACATGATCAAGGTTTATAAGATTACTCATGGGATAGAGCAGGTCGAGAAAGAAGTACTTTTCTCCCTTTCTCACAAGACAAGAACTCCTTGTGGGCACTCCATGAAATTGCTGAGCGGTCGGGTTAGAACGGATAAAAGGAAGTCCTTCTTCGCCCAAAGAGTGATGAACACATGGAATTCACTGTCACAGGAAGTGGTGGCGGCTACAAGCATGGACGGCTTCAAGAGGGAACTGGATATACATATGGAGCAGAGGTCCATCAGTGGCTGTTAGCCACAAGGTATAGATAGGAACTCTCGGTCTGGGGCAAGGGATGCTCAGTCTTCTTGGGGCTTGGGGGGGGTCAACAGTGGGGGGGGGCTTCTAGTGTCCTGGCCCCACCGCTGGACCTCCTGATGGCACCTGGTATTTCTGGCCACTGTGTGACACAGAGTGCTGGACTGGATTAGCCATCGGCCTGATCCAACATGGGCTTCTGTTGTTTTCTTATGGGGCACAGAGTTCACGTCAGCTGAGCAGGGTCGGCACCCCCCACCCATACAGCCCCTTTGCCATTCGGCTTGCTGCCGAAAGAGCCAGGGGGCAGCCATGGGGGAAAGGGAGCATTTCTCCAGAGGAGAGAGAGGAAGCCGGCGAAGGGCCGGAGGGGGGAGGGAAAGGCCTGTTCACAGCCCTGCAGGGCGGGGAGGGGTGGGGTGGAATGACTCAGAGTCACATGCGAGCTGGTGGAGAAAGAGTCTCCTCCTCGCCATGGGGTGGTTTCATCAGAGCCAGGGCAGCGCTACTGAGGGAAGAGGGGCTCAGGCGGTCTCAGCCCCGCGGGAGATGCAGGCAGGGGCTCAGAGAGCTCTTGCGGAAACTGCCCTTTTTCAAGAACAGCTCTTGTCAGAGCTACGGCTTGCCCAAGGTCATCCAGCAGATGCGAGTGGAGGAGTGGGGAATCAAACCCCGTTCTCCCAGATTAGAGTCTGCACACTTAACCATGACACCAAGAGATTAGATTTATACCCCCCGCCCTTCACTACCCAAGGGAGTCTCAGAGCGGCTCACAAACTCCTTTCCCTTCCCCTCCCCACCACAGACACCCTGTGAGGTAAAAGAAGAAGACGAAGAGTTTGGATTTATACCCCCCCCGCCCTTCACTACCCAAAGGTGTCTCAGAGCGGCTCACAAACTCCTTTCCCTTCCCCCCCCCACAACAGACACCCTGTGAGGCAGGTGGGGCTGAGAGAGCTCTTGACAGAAACTGCTCTTTTTCAAGGACAGCTCTTGTCAGAACTACGGGTAGTGAAGGGTTAGGGTATCAATCCAGTCTCTTCTTCTTCTCTTCCAGGAGTTTCTCTACCTGGAGCTGGCAACCCCGGAAGGGATCGATTCCCCTGGAGGAAATGACTGCTTAGGAGAGCGGACTCTATGGCATTAAACGCCTCCCCAAGCCCCGCCCTCTCCAGGCTCCACCCCCTAAATCTCCAGGTATTTCCCCACCCAGAGCCGGACACCCTAATAGGACAGATCTTGGACGAAGGCGCGGCCACCCAACCACCCCTCCCTGTAACAGACCAGGCTCAACAGCCAACTGGAGAGCCAGTTTGGTGTCGTGGTTGAGTGCGCGGACTCTAATCTGGGAGACCCGGGTTTGATTCCCCACTACTCCACTTGCAGCTGCCGGATGGCCTTGGGCAAGCCATAGTTCCGACAAGAGCTGTCCTTGAAAGGGCAGCTCTTGAAAGAGCTCTCTCAGCCCCACCCACCTCGCAGGGTGTCTGTTGTGGGGAAGGGAAGGGAAAGGAGTTTGTCAGCCGCTCTGAGACTCCTTTGGGGAGTGAAGGGTGGGGTATAAATCCAATTTCTTCTTCTTCTTCTTCTCGAAAGAGCTCTCTCAGCCCCACCTACCTCAGAGGGTGTCTGTTG
>NW_015164466.1:0-2205 GCF_001447785.1 Gekko japonicus | reverse complement strand
AGGGTGTCTGTTGTGGGGTGGGGAAGGGGAAGGAGTTTGCAAGGCGCTCTGAGACTCCTTTGGGGAGTGAAGGGCGGGGGGTATAAATCCAATCTCTCCTTCTTCTTCACAACAGGCCAGAGCTGGTTGGCCAACAACTCCCCGACCCCCATCAATCTCCCCACTGCAGGCCTGGACGTTACAGCAAGAAAACCCCCTGCCTCAGGACCCTGGCCTCGAGAGAGACGGTCCCAGACGGATGGTGGTGTCGGCTGGCTGCCGCAGAAAGAAACGGCCACCTCTGAAAAGACTCACACATTTTATTCTGGAACCAAGTCCGAGTCCACTGGCACCTTTTTGAAGCGCTCTGAGACTCCTTTGGGGAGTGAAAGGCGGGGGGGGGGAATAATTCCAATGTCGTCTTCTTCACAACAGGCCAGAGCTGGTTGGCCAACAACTCCCCAACCCCCATCAATCTCCCCACTGCCGGCCTAGACGTTACAGCAAGAACACTCTGCCTCAGGACCCTGGCCTCGAGAGAGATGGTCCCAGACGGATGGTGGTGTCGGCTGGCTGCCGCAGAAAGAAACGGCCGCCTCTGAAAAGACTCACACATTTTATTGTGAGGTAGGTGGGGCTCAGAGAGCTCTGACAGAAACTGCTCTTTTTCAAGGACAGCTGAGCCAGAACTATGGCTTGCCCAGGGTCATCCAGCCAGCTGCAAGTGGAGGAGTGAGGAATCAAACCTGGTCCTCCCAGATTAGAGTCCACGCACCTAACCATGACACCAAACTGGCACTGCACCAAATAGTGGAGGCCTTTGGTTTGCAGAAGCCTCCAGCAAGGGTGTGAACAGATCGGATGTTTTGGAGGTCATTAATTCACAGGGTCCCCATAAGTCGGAAACGATTGGCCAGCCCTGACACACACATCCCACCAGAGGTGTTAACAAAGCATACAGGCGGGGAAGGCGAGGCGTTGCCAACGAATAGTGCCTCTCTGCTATGCAGACTTTCTCTTTTTTAGTCTCTTAACTAACACATAAAGGTAAAGGTTCCCTTGCTTGAAAGCCAGTCGAGTCCGACTCTAGGGTTGCGGTGCTTATCTCCGTTTCAAAGCCGAAGAGCCAGCGCTGTCCGAAGTCGTTTCCGTGGCCATGTCATGTGTCCGGCATGACTAAACACAGAGGCGCACGGAACGCTGTTCCCTTCCCACCGAAGTGGTACCTGTTTATCTACTTGCAATTTCTTGCTTTTGAACTGCTAGGTTGGCAGGAGCTGGAACTAGAGACGGGAGCTCACTCCGTCATACAGAGATCAAATATATTTAAAACAAAGGACTGACAAATTAAAATCATTACGAACCATGCCAGCTTCACATCCATATTTGACCACTTGAGCCACCGCAGCTCCTAACTAACACATACAGAGGTCAAATATATTTAAAACAAAGGACCGACAAATTAAAATCATTACAACCCATGCCAGCTTCACATCCATATTTGTCTTCCGGATGCCCGACACGTGGAGCTACCTTATACCGAATCCGACTTTTCGGGTCTCACGGAATTGGTCTGGTCTAACCTGACTGGCCTTCAAGAAACTGCAGAGGAATTGCCCAAGCTTTTTCAAATCGGGAATGATTCCAGAACAAAGAAGCCCTGTATTAATACTTCTACATTTTCTTTCCAAAAGTGCTAATGCTTACTTACACGCCCAGGGAAATGCCGATCGCCACATTGGGGTCAGGAAGCCGTTTTTCTCCAGGTCAGTTTGGCCGGGAATCCTGGAGGTTTTTTGCCATCTTCTGGGCATGGAGCAGCAGTCACGGGAGGGGGGTGTATTTGTGAGCTTCCTGCCTTGTGCAGAGCGTTGATGGCCCTGGAGGTCCCTTCCAACTCTATGAACCTATGATCAGCCATCTCACAGATGTCTCAAAATTATGAACTACTCTTCCAAAGGCAGCTTCACGCGTTCCTGAGCAGAAGCAACAACTGTGCCCTTCCTCATATAGCTGCAAGGGTCATGCTACAGTGGAGAGCCCCGTCTTGCACACCAGAATGTCCAAGTTTTGATCCCTAGCGGCATCTCCAGTGGAAAGACCTCAGGCATCTGGCCCTGGGTAACGTCCACTCTCTTCCCGGGATCTTGCAGAACCCACGACCGCTTGAACTGGGCTGTAGGAAGCTTACTCTCTGGATTACCAGAAGATAGTCCAGAAGACTAC
>NW_015164465.1:0-10202 GCF_001447785.1 Gekko japonicus | reverse complement strand
GCACATCACTCCTAAGAGGTGGAGACAGAGACATGCCTTAATGTTTCCCTTACGCATAGTTTACTTTGACATCCAGGGGACTGCCCATACTCCATACCCATAACATCACAAAACAACCTGTTGGTCCAAGCTCTTCTTATCGGTCATTATACTGGTCTTCTTGTTTGTCAGAGTTGCAGGTGTCTCAGGGAATTCTCAGCAAACAGCTGAGCATTCTGGGGACTTTCAGTTTTGAGTTTCAGGCTGGAATTCAAGGAAAGGTACATCTGTATAGCACGATTGTGGGTGCTAACAGTCAGGGGAGGGGTCTTCACTGATGTGAAACCAGTCCTGTGCAATCTGGTTCCCATGGCATCTCAGCAGCTGCTTAGCTTAGCTGGTAAAGTTAATATCCCAGTCGACACACCAGTTTCTGGCCTTTTTCCCAAAGCCATTGGAGCAATTGCACAAAATAGCATCAAAACCCCCAGCAATCCATGCTTCCCTTCACCCCAGAATATCATTTAGGGTCAAACATCGTTGAGATCCTCTCATGGGAGGGGGTCTTCTGTTGCACAAATCCATTTGAACAAACTTGGACAAGTTTTAGGCAAGTTTGGGCAAGTAAAGGTAAAGATAAAGGTTTCTCTTGCTCGAAAGCCAGTCCAATCTGACTCTAAGGGGTGGTGCTCATCTCCATTTCTAAGCCAAAGTGCCGGAGCTGTCTGAAAATGTTTCCATGATCATGTGGCTGGCATGACTAGATGCCGAGGCGCATGGAACACTGTTACCTTCCCACCAAAGCAGTACCTATTTATCTACTTGCAAATTCTTGCTTTTGAATTGCTAGGTTGGCAGGAGTTGGGACCAGAGACGAGAGCTTACTCCATCACTGCCAAACTACCGACCTTCTGGTCTGCAGCTAAGCATCTTAACCACTGAGCCACCATGGCCAGTGGCAAGTAGCACCCCTTTAAAAAAGCTTTCTCTCAATACTAAGAGGTACTTACAGTTAGATTTTCTTCATGGAAAGCACAACTATCGGTGGTGTATCATTGCAATCTCAGCAAAATTCATCATTTCTGATGGCAAACTGCACTGAGTCAGGGTCTGAAATCCATTTTGTTCAAAGATGAAGAATGTAACTAGGCCATTTCAGGCCCCAAAAGGTACCCGATTGACAGGGATTAGAGCCCAGGTTTCCAAATGCAATATTCAATGTACTACACCATGTCAGCTCTGCCAATGCAAGAAGATATTTAGTTATAAACCAATTCTTTTTTATTTATCCAGAGGGGATCAATGCCTTGAAATTGTTCAGTAAATTTTATACTATGCAAGACAGAAGATAAGTGGTGATCAATATGTCATATGTGTACATATATTCCATTAACTTCACTTGTGTCCAGGATTAGTGTCCAACTTTTTCTTTGTTGTCTATTATTAGGGTCTCCACAGGGTGTGAACTAAAGGGCAATGAAATTATGTGTGCCTTCTCATGGCAAAATATTTGTAATGTTAGCTAAAAATCCATGAAAGGCCAGTGAAGTGTAAGACATTTTCTTGTCTTACAAAACTCTCCCAGTCTTCAAACGCCCCCACATAAGCACAGTAATTGCTTTCTATATACTAGCAAAACTATCACTAGCCTATTAACTTGTCACTTCCAGGTCTAAACATCGAACTCAGCCTCACCTTTTTTCTGCTGGTGACATCTGAGGCCCTACTATTTGCTTTTTTGATGGGGCTAAGGTCTTTTGAGTATGAGGGGGAAGAATTTATGTGACACACCCATTAAAATTAATTGCATGCAAACATTAGAAGCTAGCCAACCATTTCATTCATGAAATATGGATAAGGATTTGCTGAAAGCCATTTATATTAAACTACTTTTATGATAATATTTAACTTTTTGGCATTAAATATTTAGCACTCCTTTATTTCCAAAGTTGCAATGAACCTTCAGAATCCCACATTTGCATGACAGAGTGGCATTTGCCAATAATTCCAGCAATGGTAAACTAACTTAAATTTCACTCGACCACGTGTCCAAATAATTCCTGTTTAAAATCAAATGCTAATTTTTACTAGTTTGGAATCTGCTAGATTGGGATCTGATATGGACACAGGAGTCCTTTTGCTAGGTGACCTCACATTTTCACCAATCTATATACAGATGTTAACTTTTAGCATTACAGATAGAAAACTGGCATGCCTTCAGTTCACATAATGAGAATGGCACTTGAACAGCATTCACCCCTATGCTCTGCACTGACAGGAATCCTCTGCTCTCATCACTAGGTTTCCAAAGGTGAGGAGTCTATGGCTGCTTCCACATGGGGATTTTTCCCCCAGGTGAAACACAGCATGTTCCCATTTTTAGGGGATTTTCTCTATAAAGTCATGCTGTTTCTGGTTTGTGATTTTAAGCCAGAACAAAGAAAAGCCTCTTTTACTCCTACTTGGAGGGGGAACAGTGTGGCTGCTGCAGCCACAGCCTACATGCAAAAGCGGTTCTTGCAGCCAACTAGGTAGGTTTGCCAGCCCCCAGGTCCAGGCGGGGGATCCCCTGGTTTCAGGGGCTTCTCCCTGCTGTGGACCAGCTGGCCAGTGGGGAAAACTCTGCCCCTAAACAGGGACATTGCATGGCATTGCACACCCAGAAGTGACATTATCACATCGGGGAGGTCAAGGGGGCCGCTTTGGTATTTGAGCAAACTCTATAGTTTGAGGGTGGAAAAATATATAGAGTTTTGCCCAAATTCCAGAGCATCTCTGATGCAATGACATCACTTCTGGGTGACATCATTGTGTCGGGGACATCAGATGATGTCCTTGCCTACCCTGGAATGCCCCCCAAATCCCCCCCAGGGTGACAAGGGGACTTGGCAACCCTATAATTAGGGTTGCCAGACAGCACCTAGCTGGTGGTATGGCGGGGAGTGCCACACTGTGGGATAATTTTTTTAAAAAATACGGCTTCAAGTACTTACTGAAAGAAGTGACAAAAGGTAGCTCTAGGAATCACTGGAAACTCTATGATAAAACCATTGATTTTAATTTTTCTCATGCTGCACAATGTGAACTGGGGGCTTGGCAGCCCTACAGCCAATCCATAGAAGGAGATGGAAGTTAGTGCTGCATTCAAAATGGCAGGTTGAAGCCCTGGCATTGCCCCCCTTATCCCTTTATCAGGGCATTTTTTTAACAACTGAGCCATACCTCAGCTGTTTGTTTATTTTTCATTTGTATTCCACTCTTCTCCCCAGTGGGGACTCATCCTATCTTCACAGCAGTCCTGTGAAGTAACTGATGTTCAGAGGGTATAACTGGCCCTAGAGCACCTAGCAAGCTTCCATGGCAGACTGGGGATTTGAACTAGCGTCTCCCAGATCCTAGTACAATACTCTAACCACTATACAACTATGGCTCCTCATTAGGTTGACATTTCAGGGAGAGCGGCACAGGCAACGAATGGTGTGGAGACAGGGCATGTGGATACTGTCCCCATATGCCTTCATCCATTTCACTGCTGCTTCCACAGCTGGAGCATCTTTTCCCATTCCTTGGAAACAGCCTGTGAGGAGTCTGTGGGAGGGCAAGCAGAGAAGCCAAGGCTAGCCAGGCGTGAAGCTCTAAAAAATGGGTGAAAGTACATTACAGCAGGAAACACAGGACATGCAGCATTCCTTTTTCATTCCTGCCTGGTGGAGCCAAAAAGGGTGTATGGGGACAACAATGGCACCTGACTCAAAGAAACAGATTAGGTACCCAAAAAAGTCTGAGTGAACTCCCAAAATATGTAAATATCAAAAATGAAATAAAAGTAAACTTTAATAATAAAAATAAAATATATTCAATTTTATTGTGTTGTGTTCCTTACTGTTGAATATATGTTAAGGCCAGTGTTCCCTCTAAGCCGAGTCAGTATGAGATAGTTCACAGTTTTTTCACCGCCAGCACACAGATTTTTGTCTTAGCTCAGGAAGGATGGCTCCAGAGCAAACTAATTTATGCAGTAGCCAAATTGCTTGCTCACAACTTTAATGCCAGTAGCTTACAAAGTAGAATTTTTGCTCATAAGACTCCACAGCTTAGAGGGAGCATTTATGGCTATCATCAAAGTGCACTTTCATTTTGGTTTCTCTATTTACACATTTTGGGAGTTTGCTCACTCAATCTTTTTTGGTTACCTATTCCTGCCTGGTGAGCAAATGATTTGATGAATATGGTGGTAAAATACCATTATATAATGCTGAATATAGCTAAAAAAGCAAAATAAGATTATGGATGCATGTCTACAAAATAGAAATAATAAAATAGTTATAATTAGAATTCTGTTTGGGAAATTCCAGTTCGTTCAGCTGCAGCAATTTGCTTGTGGGATGGGGAGGGGGGGTGGAGTGAGGAGAGACAAGCATATGAAGTCAACCCTTCCCCTCAGCAGAAATATACTTGTAGAATAGGGAAGAGGAACAGTTTCCTCCCATCCTCCTCACTCCAGTCTTTCAACCTGTGCACCTATTCCTCTGCACAGGTCCCACAGCCTCATGATCAATCTTTCCAAGGCTGAAAGGGGCTGAAAGAATTGAGAGCAATGCAGGAATTTCATGCAATTCCATGCACAGATATTTGGATGCAAACCTTTGTCATTTAGTTTCAGAGACTTATCAGAAGGTGTCAAAATCCTACTTGTGTTAGGGGAAAACAGCCAAGTAATAAACTGTTCTGAACTGTTGTGAGCTCCAGTTCTAAACAAATAAATTGAATTGAACTGACAGATACTGTGAATTGTTTGAAGATGGGGTACCTTGAGGTAATTGATTGCTTTCTCTGTGAATGACATGGGGTAGCAGATTTGCTGCCCTGTCAAAGTATTTCCTTCTCTCCACATGTTCTACTCATATGCTCATAAATGAAACAATATTACAATATATATAATTCTGTACAATGGCCTTAAAAATGCAGATAAAAATAAACTATGCAATGGCTCTATGTACAGAAACAAGGGATTTTTCTACAGACTTTGAGAAACCCTTGTTACCCCTACCAGCTTAGATTTAAGAAGCTGAATTGCTGCCTTCAGTTTCTTGGGGAAATTTAGCTAAATAGCACGCCTTAGTGAGAGGTGGGGTATTAAGTGAGATCTGGCTACCAGTGTTTACAGAGATCTGAGATCTGTCCCTTTAAAACCTTTTCTGGAGCCAAGAACAACCAACCATCAATGTACCTTTATCTGACCCTCTGGCTTCAGCTTTCCATCTCCTCCCCCCTCCCTGCAGCCTCTACCTAGGAAAAGTACAGTCTTTCTTTGCAGTGGGGACCAAAGCAGCTCACATAATTCTCCTCTCCCCCTTTCAATCTGCACAACAACTCTGTGATGTAGGTTAGGCTGAAAGTCTGAAGTCACCCAATCAGCTTCCTCAGGAAGAACTTGGGTCTGGCAGACCCTGCTCTGAATCGCTAACTGCTATGTCACACTGGCTGTCATAGGGTTGACACCTCAACAGGGTGTAATGACACAGAGTCCATATGCCCCAGGCTCCCTTCCCCTACCAATGGAAGGAAGGGCTTTGAGCTGCCCCAAGGCAGCCCTGCAAAGCCAGATACTTCTCTGGGAGGGAGGAGGGAGGCAGCAGTGGGGTGAGGGGCCTTAGAGCCCCTGGTGGGGCTTTTGGAGTACCCACTTGCTGGAGCTTTGGGGTACACATTAGGGGCCTGGTTGTGCAGTCGCACAATCAAGTCCAACTCTTCAGGTACCCATGGACCACATCACACTCTTGTCTTACACCGTCCTCCAGAGTTTGCTAAATTTCATGTTTGTTGCATCGATAACACTGTCTAACCATCTCATCCTTTGCCATCCCCTTCTTATTTTACCTTCAATCATTCCCAGCATCTGGCTCTTCTCTAGTGGTGCCATGGGGGGCAGGAGACAGGAGTCCTGGCACATTAATTTAATTAGTGCCCCCCAGAGCCCCCCCTGGAATAAATCCTGGCTATGGGGCCGTGGATAGCATTGGTTTTCTTTCTCCTCTCTGCATAGTTAGGTTAAAGGGGATTGTACTGCAAAAGGAAAACAGGTCTTTGTGCAAAAGCAGTAACAATAGCTGCTCAAAGGAACAAAAGAAGCAGAAATTAGGAGCAAGGAATAGGTGGAGGTTACTTGCAAGGAAACATTGTCCATTGTGTGTTAGTAGAGTACCTGATACTATTGTAGCTTCTGATTATGATCGTGTAAATAGGTCTTCAGGATAATCTCTTTTTTAAAAAAAATTACCTGTTACTAAAAAAGTTGTATTAATTGCCAGTCACTATTACCTATCAATAGCCAGTTTGATTTGTTTTAGTAACTTCTCTGTTTACTGTGTTGACCAAGCATTTATTTCCAAGTTTCCTCAGCAGAGGCTGACCTGGAGAATCCAAGTACATCCTTCTGATTGCACAGACAGGGTACCCAGCATTTGCCCCATCCATGTGGTTGCTGGAGGATGGTGCTTACCTTTAAAGCCCTTTATGGTCAGGGGCCTACATACCTGAGGGACTGCCTTTCCTCACATGTTCCCCAGAGAGCACTGCGATCAAGGTCGCAAAACCGACTGGCCCTCCCTGGCCTTAAGGACGCCAGGCTAGCTGTAACCAGGGCCAGGGTTTTCTCGGAGATGGCTTCGTTCTGGTGGAAAGAGCTCCCAGAAGAGATGAGGGCCCTGTGGGACCTCATGCAGTTCCACAGGGCCTACAAGACGGAGCTCTTCCACCAGGCTTTCAACTAGGAGCCACCACCAATACTTGAAAAGTAGAGAGCCCTGTTCCCTGGAGCCATCAACAACAGCCTGTGCTGGCCACATGGGGATTAGATGTATGGACCGATCACCAGATCGACTGATGGCCACCATCATTTAATAGGCCTACTTTTAGTATTATTTATTGTTTATAGCACCCTTTAATGCTGGAATGTTTTTAGATGATTTTAAGATTGTTTAAATTGTACTGATGTGTCTATTCCTTATGTAAGCCGCCCTGAGCCAGCCTTGACTGGGAGGGCAGGGTATAAATTCGAAAAATAAATAAGTAAATAAATTATTTTTTCATTTATACCCTACATTTCTCTCTAAATGGGACCCATTGTGGCTTACAACATCATTCTGCCCTCTTGCACTTTATCCTCATAACAACTATCTGGAGGTAGGTTAGGCTGAGAGCCTGAGATGGCCCCAAGGTCACCTGGTGAGCTTCCACGGCAGAGCAGGGATTTGAACTCAGTTGTCCCAAGTCCTAGTTCGACATTCCAACCACTATGCAATGCCAGCTGTCATGAGATTTAATGGGGGGAAGCAGCTCCAATTTAAATGCCAAAAAGACTGAACTGTGCCTCTGTGAACTTTGACAAAACTGGAGTGAACATGTAGATAAGCATGAAACACAGAAACATGGCAGTAAGAGACATTTAATATAGTGGGAGAGTATATCAGTAACAAATTTTGTATGAGCTGTAATTACACTAGTAATTAGATCAGTAAAACCTTCTATACTGCAGTCCCCTGAAACAGCTCATCAAAAATAGCTGAGCTCTCCACATCTCCACCTACCACCATATTTCGATAATATACAAAATAATATAATATAATTTGCTTTGTTTCAGGGCTATACTCACCATCTTACTAAGTATTTATTTATTTAAATTATTTTAGACTGCTTATTCTCAGGATATAGCTCCTGGGATGGTTTACTCTATCATAAGTAAATCCTTTCGACGACGCAACGTGCCACACTTGCGGGAAGCAGGGACACCTCGCACGCGTCTGCTGGTCCAAGGGAACCAGGCACCAGCAAGCTCCGACACAACCATGCCGTCCGTCTGCTTTCGAACTGCTAGGTTGGTAGGAGTATAATTAAATATACTTAAGCAGAGGTAAAAAGCAGCAGAGTAAAAGACTGAGAGACTGAGTCCATGTGTATGTTTGTAAAATATAAAGTTTACTATAAAACTAACATGGGGAAAAGGTACACGGAATGCAAAATAACAAAGAACTAGATTGCTACATCCTTGCAGTTAAGAAGGTGTTACAGGAACATGGGACAAAGAGGAATGGCTTCTTCCTCTTCTTCTCCAAGACAAAAGACAGGAAGGTGATCTTAATACGCTAAATAGTGTTAAGTCGTGCGCTTAACAAAGAAGTCGGAGAGTGATTCAGCAAGAATGCGGTTTATTCTTCAGCTCTGTTACTTCTCCGAACTCGGTACAATGATCAGTCAGCCAGGACAGCTTTACACAGAAGCTGGCCTGCTTTTAAACCTTCCCGGCTAATGTAGCCACTCCCACTGTACAGTGTAGGTGGGGCTGAGAGAGCTCTTTCAAGAACTGCTCATGAGAGAACAGCTCTGAAAGAACTTATGACTGCCCCAAGGTCACACCAGCAGCTGCATGTGGAGAAGTGGGAAATCAAACCCGGTTCTCCCAGATTAGAGTCTGTGCTCCTAACCACTATACCAAACTGGCTCTTGGCTGGTGAGTAGCTTTTTTTTTCTGGAACAGATTCGTCTAAGTGCATCAAAGATTCCTATTAATGCATTAGGGCAGTTTGGCTGGTAAGTGAACTCTAGTATGAGTCTGAGCCAAATAAGAAGGGGTTTGGTCATATTCTGAAATTTCTAGGTCTGAAATTCACCATTGTGATGATTAATGAGCACTGGTTGATTTTCAGGAGCCAGACAATGATCAAAGCTAGTTAGCTGTATATTCATATAGTTAAGGTTGCCAGGTATCTGGTACTGACCTGGGCAGTCCAGTATTTTCACTGCTGGTCTAGGGGGAAAAGCTGAAAAAAATAACAGTCAGTGAAAATACTGTCTGGGTCAGCTGGCAACCTTACCAAGCCCAAACAGCAAAGCACGCTGTTTGGCCTTGGAAGAGGCAGCGCAAGCCCAAGTGTGAAGCGGCAGCCACTGCTGCTGCTTTGCACTTGGACTGGGTACTCCTCCCAATGCAAGCAGCATTTTTTGCATTTTTTGTACTGGGAGGAGGTGGCATGGAGTCCAAGCATAAAGCAGCAGCCACTGCTACTGCTTCACACTCAGGCTGGGTGCTACTCCCAGTGCAACCACCACACTTTGCACTGTTTGCTCCAGGACAAAAAGCCACCCAGCCTTGGTGTGTCCAGAATTTTTAAAAACCATATCTGACATCCCTACATACAGTCCCCTTTTTCAGAACAGTTATTTAGAAATGCAAAGTCTTAACATGGAGTAGAAAAATCAGGATCAGATAAGTCCCTAACTGGAAATAAACAGCATGGAATATTGCTAAAGGTCCTGTTGGTGCAGCAGATCTTAACTTCTGTCTGTGACTCATGCAACAAAACAGAAAAGTTAACACATCATCCTAAGAGCACCCACAGTGCAAATATGTGTGTGCACAACGGAAAAGCTAAATAGATACAAGAAGGAAAAAATGCTCCAACAGATATGTTTAGCAACATATTTTCTTAGTCAAATAATTCTCATGGAGCTTTAGCTCCACTTACCGGCTGCAAATCATAATCCTACAATTAGAGCATAAGAATAATTCATCTGAGAGGTGCCAGTCTTTAAACGGGTGTAAACAGTGGCTGCTTGGGATAGATTAAGGGCTACTTCTCTTGCTACAGTATCTATATTGGAGGCCACTGAAAATGTTTCTATAAGGCTATGGCTCCTTCAAGCCATGATAGGAGGAGGAGGAGGAGATTGGATTTATACCCCACCCTTCACTCAGAGTCTCAGAGCGGCTTAGAAACTCCTTTCCCTTCCCCTCCCAACAACAGACACCCTGTGAGGTAGGTGGGGCTGAGAGAGCTCTTTCCAGAACTGTCCTTGAGAGAACAGCTCTGACAGAACTATGGCTTGCTCAAGGTCATCCAGCAGCTGCAAGTGGAGGAGTGGGGAATCAAATCCAGTTCTCCCAGATTAGAGTCCGCACACTTAACCACTACACCAAACTGGCTCTCTATGTGGATTGCCCCAAAGGTGTGGAGTCTTTCAAGGAAGCATCATCAGGCTAGGAATTAGAGTGACTGGATACACACTGTTTAACAGTACAAATCCCATGATGCAGAGCAACAGTGAGTGTCAACGAACATTGGTGTGTCATTTATGAGAGTATACATGCAAATGGTAAATTTTAAAATAATGGATTTGTTAAGGAAACCCATGGCTTAGACAAAAGGAAATTGAACTAGAAACAG
>NW_015164464.1:883-9988 GCF_001447785.1 Gekko japonicus | reverse complement strand
TTAAGGAAAACTGGATTTTCCTCAAAGAAAACGTTCGAGACAGATATGCCAGGCAGAAGGAAGACAAGGGGCTATTTTTTAAAAGAGGGGGAAAAAACCCCTATTCTGAGATAATTTGTAACTGCTCGGCTTGTGCATTAGCTCGAGTGGTTCAATGCGGGTTTGATTACCCACTCCTTCCCTTGCAGCTGCTGGGTGACCTTGGGCATGCCATAGTTCTGATAAGAGCTGTTCTTGAAAAAGAGCAGTTTCTGCCAGAGCTCTCTCAGCACCACCTACCTCCCAGGGTGTCTGTTGTGGGGAGGGGAAGGGAAAGGAGACTGTAAGCCGCTCTGAGACTCCGAGTGAAGGGCGGGGTATAAATCCAATCTCCACCTCCTCCTCAAACCTGCTCACTCATGGAAGGAAAACTTGATCATCTGCACCCTTCAAAAGTTCACCAATTAAAAGAGGGGCGTACAGGGTTGCTGCCAGCCTCCAGGTGGGGCCTGGAGATCCCCCGCTATTACAACTGATCTCCAGACGATAGAGATCGGTTCCCATGGAGAGAATGGCTGCTCTGGCAGGTGGACTCTATGACATTGTACCCAGCTGAGGTCCTGCCCTCCCCAAACCCCGCCCTCCGCAGGCTCCACCCACCAAATCTCCAGGTATTTCCCAATCCAGAACTGACAAGACTACAAGGAGGCATTCCTAGTGAATTCCCCTGGAAGCGGCAGGGTAGGCTTGACAACGGTCAGTTTTTTCCTGCGGCTTTCATGCTGAATACCAGGGCTGTTGGAACAGGCAGCTCTTTGCTACTTGAGAGTTATATATTCCCGGTTATATATTATATATTATATCGGAAGGATAGGGGGGGAAGGGTTGGAGGAGGGGTGGCTCTGTACGTCAAAGAGGGTATAAAGTCTAGAAAGATTGAGAGGCTAAGTGAAGTGGATTCGCTTCTGGAAGTTCTATGGGTTGAAATAGGGGGGCCAAAAGGCCGGGGCGCCAAAAAGCCCCAAAACCCCCCCCCCCCCCCGACCGGGGGACCGGCAGGCCAAGACGACCACCCTCATTCTTCCTCCCACCGTGCACATGAGGTGCCGGCGGGCCAAGCTGGCCGGCCTGACAGCCCCACCTCCACACACTCGAGGCGGCGGGGGGCAAAGCTGGCAGAGCCCATTCTTCCCCCCTCGCCCGCTCAAGGTCCTGGTGGGCCAAGGCAGCCGGTCTCGTCCCTCCCCCCGGCGTGTGCTCGAGGGGGCGGTGGGCCAATCCAGCCGGGCTTGTTCCTCCCCGCCTGCCTGCTCAAGGGCCCAGCGGGCCGAGTCGGCCAGGCTCGCCCCTCTCCCCACGGGCTGTGCAAGGCGCTGGCAGGCAAGCCGGCCGGTGTCATGCTTTCCCCTCTGCCATGCGCTCGAGGCAGCAGCGGGCCAAGGCAGCTGGCTTTGTCCCTTTCCCCATGGCCTGCTCGAGGCACCGGTGGGCCGAGCTGACCGGCCTTGTTCCTCCGCCATACTGCACACTCGAGGCGGCGGCGGGCCAAGCCGGGCAGGCTCGTCCCTCCCCCCGCCCGCTTGAGGGCCTGGCGGGCCAAGGCGCCTGGCCTCATCCTTCTCCCCACCGGCCGTTCGAGCAAGTGGCAGATGTCGTGGTGGAGCGGCGGCGAGCGAGGGACTCCTCGTGGGGGCAGCAGCAGGAGGAAGCTGGTGCTGGCTCCCGTAGGGCTTGGCCTGCAAACGCAGTAGCCGGCAGAGTGTCCTGCCCATCCAGTGGCTCTCAGGCCACTGCGAGCGAGACGCTTGGAGGGTCATCTGTGGGCGGGAGGAGAGGCGGGATGAAGGCCTTGCAGCCAGTGGCTAGGGATCCCATTCTGACTGGCAGTTGGGGGGCCCAAAGGCTGTAGGGGCGCATGGACATGACCAGCACTTTATAATAAGGAGAGAGATCTCTGCTACCTGGCATTACATTTTATGACACACATGGCCCGGCCCAACAAGGTCTCATTTATGTCAGATTTGACACTCATGAGTTTGACCCACACTATGCCTCTGCATGTCAGCAAGGGAGTCAGTTGGCCCCGGTTAGTACTTGGATGGGGAACCGGCAAGGAAGTCCATGGTTGACATGCAGAGGCATAGTGTGAGTCCACTTGAGTTTGGCAGCAGCAGCATGCTTGAAAATAAGTGAGGAGACCTTGCCCAAGTACATTAACAGAAAAGTAAGTCAACGAATGTGTCAACTTGAAGGTAACACTGAATGTGAGATTCCTATATAGGATTTGTTCCTGAGGAAAGACCAGAGGTCTGAAACTCTTAAATATCCGGAATAAGTGTTGAAAGAGAGATTGAATTTGGAGCAGACTGCTTTTGAGAATACAAAACTGTTAGAAGGGTATTGAGTGAGAGAGTTTGGAGCAGACGGCTATGTGTAATTTTATTGACCTTTGTATTTTTTCTATGAAGGAATAAGTGGTTGTTTTTCATTACCAGACATTAATGATGTTATGGCTTTAATGTAGTCTCTTTTGTCATTGTATTATTCTGTGGGCATCTAGCACACATCTGTATGTATTTTTTCATACCAGACTGCCTTGGGATTGTGTGTTATTCTTGTGGCCTGGTTAAGGACAGCCAGATGTCTTTGGGGCCGGGGGCCGGTGTTCCCTCTAAGCTGAGTTAGTGTGAGGTAGCTCAGTTTCGTAGCCTCTGGCTCACACGTTTTTGTCTTGGCTCCGTAAGGATGGCTCCAGAGCAAGCTAACTTATGCAGCAGCCAAATCGCTCACTCACAACGTTAATGCCAGTAGCTCACAAGACTCCACAGCTTAGAGGGAGCGTTGCCAAGGACCACCCGTAAGTCACAGTCTGAAGAACCCAATGCTCTCCCGGGGACATAACGGAGAAGACAGTCCCATAGATACGTTGCTCCCTGACCGCCTAGGGTCTTATAGGTCAATACCAAACCCTTGAAGACTTGGTACTCCAATGGGAGCCAGTGTAGCTGGCACAGCACTGGATGTATGTGTGCCATCTTTGATGTTCCCTTCAGGACATGCGCTGCCGCATTCTGAACCAGTTGGAGACCACTGAGCCTCAAGGCTCACAATACAAGAACTTGTGGGCACTCAAGGAAATTGCTGACCAGTCAGGTTAGAAGAGATAAAAGGAAGTCCTTCTTCACCCAAACAGATGGAATTCACTGCCACAGGAGGTGGTGGCGGCTACAAGCATGGATGGCTTCAAGAGGGAACTGGATAAACATAGCCAGTTTGGTGTAGTGGTTAAGTGTGCAGGCTCTAATCTGGGAGAACCGCGTTTGATTCCCGACTCCTCCACTTGCACCTGCTGGATGACCTTGGGCAAGCCACAGTTCTGGCGCAGCTGTTCTTGAAAAAAGAGCAGTTTCTGTCAGAGCTCTCTCAGCCCCACCTACCTCACAGGCAGTGTTCCCTGTAAGCTGAGTTAGTGTGAGCTAGCTCACAGTTTTTTAGGCTATTGGCCTTATCCAACACTGGCTTCTCTTTTGTTCTTAAAGGGTTTCAACCTCAGTCTGTGATCAAAGCCCGGCACTCTAACCACCCCAGTTCTCTTTGCCTCCGGCGAAGTCTGTGTGTTTATAAGGCCTTTGCATTGTGCCATTGTTCTAAGTTCCTGTCCCCTTCCAAGCTGGCTCCCAGTTGCTTTGAACAGCTGCAGAATCAATATTCCATCTGTGGAATTTATGAAGCTTCTTCCCCCGGTTTCTAAAGTACACAGCAAGCCTTTGAAATTCAAAAGCTTATGTTATGTCCCTCTCTCTCATGAAATGGGATTTCATTCATGACATAAGAAGGTGTGGATTTGGAAGGCTTT
The DNA here is from genome assembly GCF_001447785.1 of Gekko japonicus. Lineage (NCBI taxonomy): Eukaryota > Metazoa > Chordata > Lepidosauria > Squamata > Gekkonidae > Gekko > Gekko japonicus. Next base: position 6,153 of record NW_015164464.1, on the reverse strand, counting down.
TTTTTCCCCTCCCAGCTTAAGGAAAACTGGATTTTCCTCAAAGAAGGGGGTGAAAACATTCGAGACAGATATGCCAGGCAGAAGAAAGACAAGGAGCTATTTTTTAAAAGAGTGAAAAAACCCCACCTCTTCTGAGATCATTTGTAACCTGTTCTGGGGGCTGTTTGGTGTTTGAGAGCCAGTTTGGTGTAGTGGTGAAGTGCGCGGACTCTAATCTGAGAGAACCGGTTTTGATTCCCCACTCCTTCCCTTGCAGCTGCTGGATGACCTTGGGCATGCCATAGTTCTGTCAGAGCTGTTCTTGAAAGGGCAGTTTCTGTCAGAGCTCTCTCAGCCCCACCTACCTCACAGGGTGTCTGTTGTGGGGAGGGGAAGGGACAGGAGTTTGTAAGCCGCTCTGAGACTCCGAGTGAAGGGCAGGGTATAAATCCAATCTCCTCAGCCCCGTAGCTAGGGAATTCTAGTAGCCATTCTCACAGCTGAAATAGCAGGGGTATTTAAAATGAGATTTGCTATAGCGATCCCTTGTTTGAAGTAGTCGGTCGGGAAAGACTACCTCTTTTTTTTTTTGCTTTCCAAGATGTGGTAACCCTAATCGACAGGCCTCTATCAATGGGATAGCGCGTTGATTTCTCAGTTTCCTAGCGGCTTGGGTGCCTCCAGCTTCTCTGCAATATGCAAATCTTTATGGCAAAGTTTCTTCTTAGCTCCAAGTCTAGATGTGAGTGAGGTGTCGAGGCATAAGGACAGCACAGCCCCCCAGCCCCAGTCTGGGCACGCCGTAAACAGTAGCTGAAGCTACTGGCTGGTTAATGTTTAGCAGTTGCATCACAGAATGTGCGTCTTTGCACCAGGGACCCGTGGCCCGTCTCCGCTCTCACATCTTCCCAGGGAGCAGGAAGGACACAAAAACTAGTCGGCCTTCGAGACCAGTGATTGTGTTTTCCCTCCTTGCAGTTTAGAGGCGTAATAAACTCTTAACAACAGAGACAAGACCATGTGTCTTGTTTGCAGATATTAAGGAATTAACATACCGGTTTTGGGGGTTGGGTGGGGGGGGCCTGCAGCCTTAGAAAGGCATTTGAGAAGTTATTAGGCAAGAAAGAATGTTTTTATCTGCCTGCCTGCCTGCCCAAGTGTACTTTACGTTAGCCATTTGTGCTTGGGGGGGGGGAGTGTGGGGGAAGGGAAGCCAGCTTTTTAAACTCCTTAACATTGTCCAGTCCTGTGTAGAGTTGTTCCATTTTCAGCCTCTTGAAATAAAAGGGCTTAGACTGGAGTAACACTGCAAAGGTTGGCTCGGTCTAGTTCCTCTGCCTGACCATTTTGGCCTATTATGCATGGGTGTTTTCCCTCGCTTTTGCCGTCCATCTCTATCGGGTTTTATTTTTCATTCTACATTTATTCCCCCCCCCCCTTCAGTGCTCAGTTCGCTTTCCGGTTGCTGTTTCCCTGGGTTTTCTGAGAGTGGTTTTGTGCCAATTTCCCCCCTTGTATTTGCTTCCGAGCTGAAGGTAATTCAAAAGCGTACAGACTCTCTCGGAGCCCCCCCCTTGCTGCCTCTCGAGGGTCACTCCCCCGCCCACATCGAGGTCGTTCCCCCCACTCTGTACCTTGCACCATTCATTGATGTGCAAGCTCCATTGATTATTCTTTATTTTTTTGTTTTACATGTATTTATTTTTTTACGAGCGACATGAGTCTAGCGATATGAGACTGTCACAGATCGCTGGGGGGAAAAGAAATGACTGGGTGTGTGTGCAGTTTTTTTAACCGGTATTTCTTGGTTGGGGTCCAATAGACCTGAGCCGAAAAATGCTAGTAAAAAAAATACCAGCCCGATCCTGGGGCTGACCTGGCTTCCCCCGCAGCCCGATTTAAACCGAGCTGCCGGAGAAGGCAGTTAGGTGCAGAGCTGCACCGGTGGGGAGCGATTTCCACAGGCACAACAATACTGGCCCAGCTGCCCTCTCCTGCCGCCCAGATTAAATTGGGCAGCAGTAGACGACAGCACAAAGTTGGGCCTGCAGGGAGGCATTACTGTGCTCTCTCTTGCATATGATGGGTTTAAATTAATGTTTTATTGCTAGTCTTGTCCTGCTTATAAAAAAAAATTAAACGACACGGAAAATAATTAAGAGAAATTCAAAGTGTCGCTTTCGCGGCTGTGAAAGAGGGGGGTGGCAGAGGGTGGCAGAGGGTGGCGACTCTCTTCCATTTTCCACAGTGGCTGATAACACAACAGAGAACCCACTGGAGCGGGGGGGGGGCAAACCCGGGAGCCACATGAGGCTCTTTCACACCCGTTGTGTGGCTCCTAGCCCGTGTTCCCCTCCCTGGATAGGCTTGAGGTGGGGGCAGGGAGCAGAGAAAGCAAGCAACTTTAAATGTGTTCTCAAAGCCCACCCCCCAGCCTACAAATATAATTGGATAAATAAATATCATCATCGATATCTGTTTATACCCCTTTTGATTTTATTTTGAGCAGTCTCATTGAATGTTAATACAAAGCAAATTTGCACATTGTTCAATAAAAACATGTGTGCAATATTTGTTCATGTCTTGCGGCCAGGGGCGGATTAAGGCTCACGGGGGGTGCCCTCAGCACTGACCAGTCTTGGTGCCTCCCCCTCCTTTCCACACTGACCCAGTCCATTTTAGTGGTTGACCTGTCTGACCAGATATACAATGCAGGTTGCAACAATACAAAAATGTATTAATAGGATAACACAATATACTGTACAAACTAAGCCTATGACGCTGCACCTTGCCAAGAAAAAAATAGAAGATAACCCTAGGGTGCACCGTGATCAATTTGCATTAGTTTTATCAATTTTATCATTTCCCCCTCCCCAATCTTCATTCGTGTTTTGTTTTTTTTCACCCTTTCCCCAACTTTGTGGTGCCCCTTTGGCCCTGGTGCCCTAAGCACGTGCCTAGTCTGCTTAATGGTTAATCCGGCCATGCTTGTGGCTCTCAAACATCTGACGTTTATTCTGTGTGGCTCTTAGCTAAGCAAGCTTGGCCACCCCTGCAGTAGAATTTGGCAATAAGAAAAGGGAGCTTCCCAGCGGCTCTAGTCACTTTCAAAAATAGTTTGGTCAATTTCAGGATTTTTTTTTTTAAACTTTGCCTGGGTTCCTTTGGGTTCCCTTTCATTCAAGGAACGGAACCAGGCGGATTTAAATGGAAGCCGCTGACTTGACGCTACTGCGCAACTGTGATAGGGCAAGTGTGTAATTTAAAAAAAACAACACCGGACACCACCACCCCACACGTCACAGGTGACATTCCCACCCCATTTAAGAAAAACTGTTCTTTTTTTGGTTGTAGCTGCAGAATAAATGCACTGGATCAAAAAGAACGGTGCGTACGGCAGGCACAGAATCCGAGATCAAGCTTAAAGGCTTGACTGTGTGGACTGTCTGCAGTAAGCTGTGCGTGCGTAATAGGCCTTTATTGCTTGTTCAAAGTGTTTCTACTCTGCCCGCCTAAGATGAGTGTCCATGATGGCTTTTAATTCTAGAAATCAATGCAAAAAAAAAAAAATCAACAGAGCTGGCAGAGTTTAAGAAAAAAAACCCCGCAACAGCCATCAAGCCTACAAAAACATCCATAGCTGGAAAGAATAATCAAGGTGAGGTTATGCCAAAGGGCTAAGAAAACAGAGTAATGTTGGCAGACAACCCTCAGCAGAATGTTCCAGAAGTGTAGAACAGACCCTCTTTCTGGCTGCCGCCTGCGTCACGGCTGGAGACTAGGGTGACTGGAGAAGAAAGTCGGAAGAGGCTCTAAGGGAGCGGGCCAGTTAATATGGGTGCAGATGGCCCCAGAGGTAGTCTGGACCAGTGTTCCCTCTAAGCCGAGTTAGTGTGAGCTAGCTCAGGTTTTTGGCCTCCGGCTCACGCATTTTTGTCTTAGCTCAGGAAGGATGGGGCTCCAGAGAAAACTAATTTATGCAGCGGCCCAATCGCTCGCTCACAGTTTTAATGCCAGTAGCTCGCCAAGTAGAATTTTTGCTCACTAGACTCCACAGCTTAGAGGGAGTATTGGTCTGGACTGGTCGCGTGGTGTTTACAAGTGGCTGCTTACGTACCTGGGGTGTCGGTGGCTTGTACCACAAACCGGTTAGGGCTAAACTTAGGGTTGGCAGCCTCCAAGTGGGGGCTGGAGATCCCCTGGAATAACAACTGATCTCCAGATTTCAGTTCCCCTGGAGAAAATGGCTGCTTTGGAGGGTGGACTCTATAGCATCATACCCTCCTTAGGCCCCACCCCCAAGTCTCCACATATTTCCCAGGCTGGAGCTGGTAGCCCTGACCAAACTAGATGTGATGGCGTCCAGGGACGCTGCCACCATTTTAAAGTGATTTTAAAAAATGCCACCCAGGGCTGAAGTGCCCTTGTGCCCCCTCCTGTGCCTTTTTAAGTGCCGAAACAGCTCTCTCTCTCTCTGTGTAGGGCAGAGGTGTCGAACTCATTTCTTACGAGGGCCAGATTTGACATAAATGAGACCTTGTTGGGCCGGGCCATGTGTGTCATCAAATGTAATGCCAGGTAGCGGAGATATAAAGTTTATAAAGGACACAAACACAAAGGTGTTTTTTTTTTACTTAAAATAAAAACATGCTTAAAACACGAGCACTCTTGCAATATTTTGTTTATTTAACAGTGTCTGATAACTGACTCCTCTTGCTCGGAATTATTGCATCAAAATGTCTGTGCTGTTGCAATCTTGAGTATGCTGTTCAGGTGTATATCTGTAAGCTCCAAACCTGCAATGACGCAGCAGCAGCAGAACTGGAAGAAGAAGCAGAAGACAGCTAGTTTCATTGTGGGCCTGATAGAAGCCCTCCGGGGGCCTGAACCGGCCCCCGGGCCACATGTTTGACACCCCTGATGTAGGGTATGTGTGTGGCCGTCTCAGTACTCAAAAAGGCCTGGCTAACCCGTGAAGGCTGTGATAAATAGGCTGGCCCTTAGTGCTGAATCCTGCAGCTCTACAAGAAGAGTCTTGCTGTGGAGGAAAAGACTCCTCCTGCCAAAAGCAAGCCTCCTTATTTAGCCAAAGGGAGTTGCAGAATCCAGCTCGTGATCCTGAATTTGGCCCCAAAGTACCACTTTGACTTAAATGTCTGTGGAACATGCTAGTAGGCTATTTCAGGTGGAGGGGTTCTCCCCCCCCTTATTGTTGCACCAAGTATCTCTGTGGTAAGAAACCAGAGGTCATTTTGGGGGGGGGATCGCGGGGGATCGCAGTTCCCCCGGGT
>NW_015164464.1:0-820 GCF_001447785.1 Gekko japonicus | reverse complement strand
TATGACACACTTCCGGTGATGTCAGGGGGTGTGGCCTTATGACACACTTCCGGTGATGTCAGGGGGTGTGGCATATTCTAATGAGTTACGCTAATGAGTTCCCCTAGCTCTTTTTCTACGAAACGACCCCTGTAAGAAACTAATGTTGGTGTGGTGTGGTATGGTATGGTACAGAGGTCAGTGTCCTGGACTAGAAGTGGGGTGGTCTGGGTTCAAATTCCCTTCTGCCATGTGGTTCACTGAGCGATCTTGGGCCAGTCCCCCTTTCTCAGCCTAACTTAAGTCCTGTGGAATGTTGCAAGGATAAAATGGAGGCGAGGGAAAGCACGCGTGGGCACCCTTGGATGGGTGGCATTAAAATATAATAATGGCTTCTAAATTACTAGTAGAGGGAATATAAATGCCCCCTCCATGGTCTGGTTTTTTTTTTTAAAGGCTAAAAATGGGTTCTTGCATTTGGTATTCAAGGCTCCCCAGTCATTGGCTGACTTGCTGCGGCGCTATGGAATGATCCAAGACATCACAGTCTGTGTGTGAACCGTGTGTGCTGTCAGTGCAGTTTATATGAGAGAAAAGGAAGGTTAGTTTGGATAAGGGGAAAAAACAATTGCACAGGCCTAGTTAACAGACCATTGCATAACACTTAAACAAACTATAGGAAAAATGTACTTCCCCTGTCCTGAAAAGATTTCGTAAAAAACTGTCTTCCTGGAAGGAAAAGAGACAAACCAAACATGCCCTATCATGCAGAGACTGGTTCCCAGATAAGTATCTGGTCTTTAGAAGATACTTCTGGTTTACTGCTCTGGTATTAAAACAG
>NW_015164463.1:5642-10068 GCF_001447785.1 Gekko japonicus | reverse complement strand
CGCTACCTTGTAGGCATGAACTAAAGCCTTTTTTGCTCGGATACAACTTTAGTCAAACCATGGTTTTGACGGAATGTTAACCTTGGCCAGTTTTCCTTTTGAAGGGCAGAACAAACACGTCCTCAGCCTCTGTACCAGATCGTCATACATTTTTAGGGGGTCATCTGCATCTAAGTGGGCCTTAAATATTTGACAGAGTGACTGCAGGTTTCCAGCTGTCAGAATTTCCTTTACCTTTAGTTCTAACATAGGGGGCCATCTCACCTGACGATCATAACATTCCAACAAAGGGTAATTTATAGGGTGTATAGATTGTAGTACTTCAGTACCTAAACAGGTCTGCAAGAGTAATGGAAAGGGGTCTCCCTCAAGGTAAGGAAGAATTTGAAAGCTAGCCACCTGTGAAAGCAAGGCACTATCGACCATCATGTAATCAACTGTACTGGTTCTCATCCCGGCCATGAATGTAAATTCACCAGGGATGTCTCCTCTGATCGAACCATTTAAGATGAACATGCTTAATCTGGACACAAATTTTGTTAACAGAACCCCTGCATAATTTGCATTCTTATCTTTGGATCTTTGTGGTTGATAAATATGACTTCTGACCTCTTCCGAAGTCATCTTATATTTTGTTGCCAAGGAAAAGTCATCAGGTCCTAGTCGCGCATTTAAGTCACTGGCCACCAGAACCTTAGCTTCAGGATAGTTAACAATGAGAGACCTCACATATTACTCTAGCCTCCTCCAGTTTTCTTCTATCTCAAGTTTTTTGTTAGTTGGTGGGAGATAGGAATTTATAATCAAAAGACTGCCCCCAGTCCAAGTCATAATGACAGCCATTGCCAACTGATCCAAGGGGAACAACTTCAGTCAAATTTTAAAGAGGTAGAGATAGGAATGGCCAGGCCCCCTTTTAGTCTTCCTGGGCCCCGAAACTGGGACGGCCTTAACCGCATATGAATAATAGCCATCTAATTCAAGAGGAGCTGCAGACTAAGTTTCCTGAAGTATAATAACCTCATAGTTTTGACGAAAAAAAGGAATATCTGAGGGCAAAATCAAACATCTAATCCAGCCAGCTACAATCCAAGATAAGATGTTAATAGTTTTGGGTGTATCTTGTGTCTTTAATTGTCACTCTTCCATCATAATTGTTTCTAAGTCACCCATCGGGTCGCGGATTATACATCCAGGGCTATTTTTGGGCAGGAACGCACAGGAACGGAGTTCCGACTGGCTCCTGAGTTGGCCACACCCAGCAGGAACTCATTAGCATAATAGGCCACACCCAACAGCAGAAACTCATTAGGATTGGCTACATTAGGGGTGTGTGGCCTAACATGCAAAGGAATTCCTGCTACAAAAAAGCCCTTGGTTTGGACAACAAACAAGGTAAACAGAATAAGAAGCACACTTCTAGTAACATGGGGGTGTGGCCTAATATGCTAATGTGCTGTGCTGTCAAGGGTGTGCCTGGTAATAGATTGTCCGAGCTTTACAGATCATTGGCTTATTCCTTCCTGGAAGGTCAGATGTTATTTGACATTGGTCCCCCTTCTCTATGCTTGATGTATTAGATTGCAGATGCTCCAGATTCAGGGCAATTTCCATCCAGTCCTCTGGGTGGGGGCTCGTAGGGGAGCATTTAAGGCAATATAGTGGAACATTCAGGTCAGATTTCTCTTCCTCTGTTTTTTTAGTATCTATGTTTTCACTTTCCAGGGGTGCATCCGATTGCTCATGTCTTGTCAGGGTGTTATCTTCACAGCAGATTTTGGACATAAGTTCTCGTTGCACATTTTTTGCATTCGTGCACTGAGATGAAGAATTGCCTTGCTCCCTGTCTTGTAAATGTTCCTTTTTTCCACTAATCACTCCCTTATCTCCAGGTGTATATGAGTAGAACATATCAATCGCCTCTTCCATTCTCTCAATTTCTCCTGTTCTCTCCATGGTCGTTCCATCTATGTTGTGGCTTGTAGCCAAGGGAGTGAAACGATTTAAGACAGGAATATTATAAACAGTGGCAGTCTCTGGTATAACAAAGTCCTCTATTCTGGTTTGTTTATATGCTGGGGAGCATTTCAAGTCGTCCTTTTCATCAGAGTCTTGCAGTCTCTTTCCTTTGCCCATCTTAAAACTTACACCAGTAGTGTAAATATAAAGATATTATAGAGGTAAAAAGGAAAAGGAGGGACCCAGCTAAACAGTCATAAATTCTAGCTTTCAGTGCTGCTGCAGAAATTGGGCTTTCTGTTACTTTAGGAACATAAAATATGACAATGGACATTTTTACTTGGCATGAAATTATCACAACTAGCATAATAAAAATATAGTGTATCCAAACAATTATTACAAGCAGAATACCCATTTTTCTTTTCTTCTGACAATAGCATCTTGTTCTTGCATTGGAGAGTTCAGTTGGTAGCCTAGGACTTGCTTTGTCCTCAGTGCACAGAAATGAGAGAGCTCATGACAGAAACTGCTCTTTTTCAAGGACAGCTCTTGTCAGAGCTACGGCTTGTCCAAGGTCATCCAGCCAGGTGCAAGTGGAGGAGTGGGGAATCCAACCAGGTTCTCCCAGATTAGAGTCCGCACACTCAACCACTACACCAAACTGGCTTTGTGGTAGTGTGGTCCAGCTCCTTCCTAACACATAGGTTTTCTAACAAAATGTAGAAACCACCATGGAAGGGGCAGGATTGCTTGAGGCAAACTGCATTAATATGAGAAGGAGCATGAAGGAGGGGGAGGTAGCAGGTTTCCCACATGACCCACCTGCCTTGTGTGGTTTTTACATTCTTACATTATTGGAGAGGCATAGGAGAGGACCATGGGACAGCAATAGCCACTCTGCTCCTATAACATAAAACTGACCTTTAATTCGATCAATAAAAAAGGACTTTGCTCAGTTCTGTGGGACCAGTGAAGCTGCTAAAAGAAGAAGAAGAAGAGATTGGATTTATACCCCGCCCTTCACTACCCGAAGGAGTCTCAGAGTGGCTTACAAACTCCTTTCCCTTCCCCTCCCCACAACAGACACCCTGTGAGGTGGGTGGGGCTGAGAGAGCTCTTTGGAGAACTGCTCCTGAGAGAACAGCTCTGAAAGTACTTGTAACTGACCCAAGGTCACACCAGCAGCTGCATGTGGAGGAGTGGGGAATCAAACCCAGTTGTCCCCGAGTAGAGTCCGCGCTCCTAATCACTACACCAAACTGGCATGTTTGTACCCACTTTAGAAACTTTCTTGCTGTCCTTTGTGGTTATAAAATATACCCTGAGGATACTCTACAAAATAATGTAGTAAATAATACATAATAAACTAGCAACTAGAATTTTCTGGTAGAGAGCTAAGATGGAGTAGTCTGTCCCCGAATTCCTCATTTTGCTCTCCCTCTAAAAAGGAAAAAAAAATGTGTACACAGCTTGTCAGGAACGCAATCTGTAATCTAAGCCTTGCACATATTTTAAAGGATATCTGGATAGGAATGGCTGCTCTGCCTCATCATTTTTTTCTTCCTGATACGAAGAGACTATTTATTCAAACAGAGTCAAAATCTCACACACATTTAACTGTTGTTGTCGCTTAGCCATGCTGCCATGTGCTGGCCGGCTGTATGAGCGCTGGCACAATACATATAATTCAGTGTGGATTGGTGTTTCATACTTTCATATGCATTGACATGACGGGTGCAGTGTGTGCCAACACAGCCAAGAGGCAGCATGCATTGATTATAAATTGCAGCTGCTACATGTAGGGAGGACTGGGAGAAACAGCCTTAATGTTCTGTGTTGGGATGATTTTGAATGCCAGCATCTAGATGCCCATACAAAGCTGAGTTCCTGTCTTTAATGTTGTCGTATGACAATTATTTTTTCAACCCTGTGTTTTGTGTTCATGACCTGCTGGTCCCCCACACAATTGGTGCATGTGCACACCACCAAGGCCTTTTGCTTTGGTTCTGTGGTGGTTTCGTGCTCTCCCTTGCTCTCTGAATGACCAAACCATGTTTTAACTCTTCCAAAGGTGAAGGTAAAGATAGCAATGGACTGAAAACTCAACGTCAGTATAAAAATACAGCTGTATGACATATGTCTGCATACATGTCATACATTTTGCTGAATCTCATCTATAAATTGGGAAACGTATGTGTGCTTCCCCCCCCCCCCATTGTCTGATATTTAACTATCTTCAAGGTATGCGGGAGAAATCTAAAGGAAACATTTCAAGGCGGCTGCTTGATTTTTTTTAAGAATTATTTTTATTAAAATTTTCAAATGTTTAACAGAGCAACACTAACATTGTCAACTTGGTGAACTACATTAAGAAAAGCATGCTAAAAAAACCCAATCCAATAATACTTTTTTATATATATATTAAAATAATTTTTTTTGTTTTCATGGAAATAACCTCTTACAGTTA
>NW_015164463.1:0-1393 GCF_001447785.1 Gekko japonicus | reverse complement strand
TCCATCTACTAAATTCCCCCAGTGGGCTCAAAGGAGTGTACAGAGGGGTTTTCACATTTTATCCTCATGCCAAGCCTGTGAGGTAGGTTAGGTTGATTTGCCCAAAGCCACCAAGCAATCTTCAAGGCTAAGCAGATATTTGACCTCCGGTCTTCCTGGTTCTGGCCCATGATATCACAATGGATCTTAAGTAAATGGGGAAAATACCAAAGTAGGTACTTAGCAAGTGTCAGCAAGCTGCCAATGTTTTGTGTTCTTCTTTCTGTGTGCGCTTGATTGCTTTCACTTTCATATGTAGACCTGTTGATGCGCTCAATTGCTTAGCTGCCAGAACATCTATATCTCTCAAGGCCACAGGTGGTTGCTGCTGCTGAATAGTTGCTTGGGTGATCTCACGGAAACCCGTGGGAAGGAGATAGCTTGTGTTGCCTAGAAGCATTTGCTCCCAGGCCCGATGGCGTGCGCAGGAACTCCCACAGTTGGGCCTCAGTGGTTTGAATGTACTATAACATGCCATGCTCTTTGCTCCCCCCTCATTCCGAACAGTGATCCTGTCTATGCACCTATAGCTTCAAATAAAGTAAAACCTTTCTACAAGTGTGTACTTCGTTGATGCTCTGGGGAGTCTGACAGCAAGTTACGTTGGTTTGTTGTCGAAGGCTTTTGCAGCCAGAGTTCATTAGTTGTTGTAGATTATCTGGGCTGTATGGCCGTGGTCTTGGCATTGTAGTACCTGACGTTTCGCCAGCAGCTGTGACTGGCTCTGAGGATGCCAGTCACAGCTGTTGGCGAAATGTCAGGTACTACAATGCCAAGACCATGGCCATACAGCCCGGAAAATCTACAACAACTATGTTGGTTTGTCCCTGCAGTATAGGGTTGCCAGGTGGGATCGTCATGCCAGTGGGGGGGATTGGGGGGTATTCTGGGAGTGGGTGTCGCACAATGCGCCGATGTCACCTGGAAGTGATGTCATTGTGCTGGTGACATTGTGGGCGATGCTCTGGTTTTCGGGCAAAACTCTATAGTAAAATTGGCGTCAAACCACAGAGTTTTGTCCAAAAATCAGAGCATCACCATGTGACATCTCTGAAGCGATGTCCTCACTTCTGCATGATGTCAGCACATCAGGGATGTCACACGGTGATGTTGCTAATTGGGGGGTGGGGTTTCCCCCACCGGCCAGTTGGACACCGGCAGGCAGAAACCCCCCAAACTGGGGGATCACCTGCCAAGAACTGGGGAATGGCAACCCTACTGTGGACCCTTTCACATTATTGTTCTAAACCGGATGTTATTCGTTGTTGGCCCGATTCCAAGTAAAGCGAAATAGGGACGGGAGTCTCATACAGTGAATGTATCAACCACCAGCGTTCCCTCTAAGCTGAGTTCG
>NW_015164462.1:8937-10024 GCF_001447785.1 Gekko japonicus | reverse complement strand
CCGAAGCAGGCTCAGAGCGGCTTACATAAGACAATACACAATAAGATAACATTATCTAAAATCACAACAAATACACATGAAAACCTATAAAATGCTAGTGCTACAATAATTCCTATATGGTGGCGGGCATGAGCCACATCCGACAACACGAAAAGCAAACAACTGCTAGCGTAATCCGGGTTATGGGCTCTTTTTGTAGCAGGAACTCTTTTGCATATTAGGTGACAGTCCAGGGATTTTTTTGTAGAAAAAGCCCAGCAGGAACTCATTAGCATAATAGGCCACACCCAACAGCAGAAACTCATTAGCCTATTAGGCCACACCCCTGACAGCACAGCTCATTGGCATATTAGGCCACACCCCCATGTTACCAGAAGTGTGCTCATCCAGCCACACCCACCTTTTGATTCTTATTCTGTTTATCTTGTTTGTTGTCAAACCAGGGCTTTTTTTGTAGCAGGAACTCCTTTGCATGTTAGGCCACACACCCCTAATGTAGCCAATCCTAATGAGTTTCTGCTGTTGGGTGCGGCCTATTATGCTAATGAGTTCCTGCTAGGCGTGGCCAACTTGGAAGCCAGCCGGAACTCCGTTCCTGTGCGTTCCTACCCAGAAATAGCCCTGGGTGACACACCCCCTAATGTAGCCAATCCTCCAAGGGCTTACAGTAACCCCTGTAAGAAGAGCTCTGTAAACTCTTGGAGGATTGGCTCCATTCGGGGTGTGTTGCCTAATTCGCAAAGGAGTTCCTGCTACGGGACCTCAATTGTACCGCGCAACTCCTTAGTCAAAAGGCCCGAGAGTCTGCCTTCCAAAGCAGCCGTTTTCTCCAGGCGGACAGAGCTCTGTCATAGGGTTGCCAGCTTTGGGTCGGGAAATACCTGGAGATTTTGGGTGTGGCGTCTAGACTGGGTTTGGGGAGGGGCTTTGATGGGGTAGAATGCCCGAGAGTCCACCTTCCAAAGTGGCATTTTTCTCCAGAGGAACTGTAATCCCAGAAGAAGAAGAAGAAGAAGAAGAAGAAGAAGAAGAAGAAGAAGAAGAAGAAGAAGAAGAAGAAGAAGAAGAAGAAGAAGAAGAAGAAGAA
>NW_015164462.1:7687-8871 GCF_001447785.1 Gekko japonicus | reverse complement strand
TACCCAGAGGAGTCTCAGAGCGGCTTACAAACTCCTTTCCCTTCCCCTCCCCACCACAGACACCCTGTGAGGTAAAAGAAGAAGAAGAAGAGATTGGATTTATACCCCGCCCTTCACTACCCAAGGGAGTCTCAGAGCGGCTCACAGTCTCCTTTCCCTTCCCCTCCCCACCACAGACACCCTGTGAGGCAGGCGGGGCTGAGAGAGCTCTTACAAAGACCGCCCGTGAGAGAACAGCTCTGAGAGAACTTGTGACTGACCCAAGGTCACACCAGCCGGCTGCACGTGGAGGAGTGGGGAATCCAACCCGGCTCTCCCAGATTAGAGTGCACGCACTTAACCACCACACCAGACTGGCTCCCCTACAGCAAACGGGCTCTCAAAGAAGGATCTCCAGGCGCTGGCTGGAGGCTGAGCTGTGGTTTCACAGGATCCCCTGGAGACTGGCATCCTTGGTTGTAATAATGAGAGATCTCCTGCCTGGAGACTGGCAACCCATGCCCCCCCCGCTTAGCCGTAGGTGGAGGGCTTGGGTGGGGGGGGCGGTGGCTCTCAGTTCTCCGTCTAGAGATGCAAGCTGAAGAGCAAGGAGACACCCCCCACGTGGGAAAGTGCGCCACAACTGCGCTCAGTTTTTTCCAGCCTCTGAGGCCTCGGCTGCATTTGCTCCTCTCCAAGCCGTTCCTTCTGGGTTTGGCTTCCCCGGGGGGATGTTTGCTCCATGAGCACATGTTCACCCCCACCCCCACCCCGCCAGCCCCCAGGAACAGCCGGTCCCACTTAAAGCCGCAGGGTCAAGTTGGAGCAAAGAGATCCTTCAACGCCCCACCCCACCAGTCTGTTCGGCTGTCAGGGAAGCAGTGTGTGTCTGTGTGTGGGTTTATGTGGGCATTGAACCTGAGTAATCCCCGAAAGAGTACCGGGTTCTAGTTGAGCTTGTTTCCCCAGAACAATAGCTTACCAGGATCTTGGAGTAGAGCAACTGAGTAACAGTGTTATGTAAATAGCCTACCACTGGGAGTGGGGTGTGTTTGGGTGTGGGCAGGGGTCATTTCGTAGAAAAGGAGGCGCAGGAGCTCATTAGCACGACTTATTTGCATATGCCACACCCCCTGACATCACCGGAAGTGTGTCAGAAGGCAAAACCCACCACTCAGGCTCCACTGGACTGTTTTGGATTGCTA
>NW_015164462.1:0-7519 GCF_001447785.1 Gekko japonicus | reverse complement strand
CTGCTGGGAGCAGGGGGGGGAGCTTGTTGCATGTGCCCGCCCCCTGGGCTCTTTACTGCCGGAGCTCCGCTCTTGTGTGCTCCGGCAGGAAATGACCCCTGGGTGTGGGGTTCGCATGGTTTAAAACAGGGCAGCTGCCCTGGAGTTTTGTCTCGTGTGTGCCTGAAATCACGGAACAAAGTAGAGCTGATTTACTGCAGTGCCTCCAGAACCCAGTATTTAACAATTGTGTTTTATTGGTTTTAAAACATTTTGTATCTATTTGCATTTTGAATGCTCTTTTAACCTCAGAAATGCGTTCATGTTTTCAAGTTCGCCTCCTTGGGGATCCGGAATTGGGAAGAAAAACCTCATTGAAATGCATGGGAAACAAAGACATTAATCTTTTCCGGCATCGGGGTGGGGGGTGGGGGAGAGGACAGAGGATCGCCCCTCCCTTGCCAAATGTTTTCCGAGCATCTCGCTGTTCTCACAACTGTGACCCCAGAGAGCCCACGACGGGCTGCCGACCAGTGTTCCCTCTAAGCTGAGTTAGTGTGAGCCAGCTCACAGTTGTCTAGCCTCCGACTCACACATTTTTTGACCTAGTTCAGGAAGGAGGGCTCCAGAGCGAATTGATGCCGTAGCCCAATCGCTCGCTCACAGCTTTAATGTCAGTAGCTCACAGAGTAGAATTCTTGCTCACAAGACTCCACAGCTTAGAGGGAGCCCTGGTCCACACCCCGGTCACCACATATGAACCCCCCCCCTCACTCCCCAGCCTCTTCCTACCTAGATTCTCCACAGTCTCCCCCTTCCAAACCCAGCTCCCGAGCTGTTCCATGCCACCCCTGCCACATACCTGCAGCTTGGCCATGTTGTTTTCCGCGTCAGGCAACAGCTCCACGGTCCGGCCCTTCACGCGCAAGGTCTGCTCCAGTTCGGTCGCACCCAGCTGCCGCTGCCGCACCTCTCCCTCCACCTGAGAAGAGCCAGAGAATCCCCTTAGGGCACCCCCCAAAGGCACCCTGGTTCACTAACAGGACACAATCTGTCAGGAAACCCGAGGGTTGCTGGCTCAGATTTGGGAAATACCTGGAGGTTTTGGGAGTGGAGCCAGGAGAGGGGAGGGGAGGGACCTCAGTGGAGTAGAATACCACAGAGGGCATCCAATGAAGCTGATGGGCAGTAGGTTGAGGTCGGACAAAAGGAAAGACTACTTTACACAGAGAGGGATTAAAACGTGGAATGTCTACAGGCATCAAAGTTATGAGCAAGCGATTTGGCTGCTGCATACATTAGTTTGCTCTGGAGCCCTCCTCCCTGAGCTAAGACAAAAATGTGTGAGCCGGAGGCTAAAAAACTGTGAGCTAGCTCACACTAACTCAGCTTAGAGGGAACACTGCTCCAGAGCAAACTAATCGATGCAGCCTCCAAATCGCTCGCTCACAACTTTTAATGCCAGTGTCTCACAAAGTAAAATTTCTGCTCACAGGACTCCACGGCTTAGAGGGATCATTGCTGCTTACGCTGGATCGGGAAATACCTGGAGCATTTTGGGGGGAGGGCGGGCTCTGAGGGGACAGGACCTCAGCAGCTTATAAGGCCCGAGAGTCCCCCCTCCGAAGCAGCCATTTCCTGCAGGGTAATGGATCTCTGCAGTCTGGAGGTGAGCGGTGACTCCAGGGGACTCCTGGGTCCCACCTGGAGGTTGGCATCCCTATCTCCAAAGCAGCCCTTCCCTCCAAGGGAGCTGCGCTCTGTCGTCCGGAGATCAGCTATAATTCTGGGAGATCTCTGGGGGCCTACCTGTGGGTTGGTAGCTCCACGTAGCATGGAGGGTTCCTTCATCCCCCTCCCCATTCTCCGGCCACTTCATCCCGGAAGCTTTGTCTCTTTATGCAGCATAAAACTAGGGTTGCCAGTCTCCAGGTGGCGACTGGAAACCTCCCGGAATCACAACTGGTCCTCCAGATGACGGAGATCCCCTGATGGAAACGGCTGCTTTGGAGGGCGGGGCTCTCTGGCGTTAGACCCTGCTGAGGCCCCGCCTCTCCACAAACCCCGCTCTCCCAAGCCTCCACCTCCAAGTACCCAGGAATTTTCCAACCCAGAGTTGGGAACCCTAGCAGCAGGGTTCTATGCATCAGTTTCGCTGTGCATGGGGTTTTTTTTGGGGGGGGGGGAAACAGCAGAGACGCTGGTGTCTCAGCTAGGCCCGTGGAGACGCGGGTTCAAACCTGGACCCAGCCATGCAGGTGGATGACCGTGGGCCGGCCTGAAAACACCTGGACGGAAGTCGTCCTGAGTGGAGAATGGTGCCTAACCGACCTCGCAAGGTTGGCGTGAGGATAAAATTGTGGTCACCCTAAGCTCCTCAGACGCGGGTGGGGTAAAAGCATGATAGGAAAGCACCTTCACCATCCAGAGAGCCAGTTTGGTGCAGTGGTTAGGACGGAGCACGGACTCTAATCTGGGAGAACTGGGTTTGATTCCCCACGCCGCCACATGCGGCTGCTGGTGTGACCTTGGGTCAGTCACAAGTTCTCTCAGAGCTGTTCTCTCAAGGGCAGTCCTCGAAAGAGCTCTCTCAGCCGCACCGACCTCACAGGGTGTCTGTTGTGGGGAGGAGGAGGGAAAGGAGTTTGTAAGCCGCTCTGACTCCTTCGGGTAGTGAAGGGGGGTATACATCCAATCTCCTCCTCCTCCTCTTAAACTTCCTCTTCCTCTTCTTCTTCTTCTATCTACTCTGTAGGGTAGTTATGAGGATGAAACAGAGGACGGGAACCCTCTGTACTCTGGAGTCAGGGTGGGTTAGGATCGATGTTCCCTGTAAGCTGTGGAGTCTTGTGAGCAAACATTCTACTCTGTGAGCTACTGGCATTAAAGCTCTGAGCGAGCAGTTTGGCTACTACATACATTAGTTTGCTCTGGAGCCCTCCTTCCTTTTTAAAAAATTTATATTTTATTAAATTTTTCCAATACTGTTACAACAGTGTTCAGCGATAAATAGCGATACGAAAACTATTTCAACACTAGATAACATTCAATGTTCTTTTGAAGCCCTCCTTCCTGAGTGAAGACAAAAATGTGTGAGTCGGAGGCTAAAGAAAAGAAGAAGAAGAGATTGGATTCATACCCCGCCCTTCACTACCCAAAGGAGTCTCAGAGGGGCTTACAAACGCCTTTCCCTTCCCCTCCCCACAACAGACACCCTGTGAGGCAGGTGGGGCTGAGAGAGCTCTGACAGAAACGGCTCTTTCCCAGAAAGAGGGAACTGTGGCTTGCCCAAGGTCATCCAGCCAGGTGTGAGTGAAGGAGTGGGGAATCAAACCCGGTTCTCCCAGACTAGAGTCCGTGCTCCTAAACTGGCTCTGGGAATCTGAAACTAGGGAAAGGGCTCATTAGAAAGAAGAATAAGAAAAGAGATTAGATTTCTACCCCGCCCTTCACTACCCAAAGGTGTCTCAGAGGGGCTGACAAACTCCTTTCCCTTCCCCTCCCCACAACAGACACCCTGTGAGGTGGGTGGGGCTGAGAGAGCTCTGACAGAAACTGCTCTTTTTCAAGGACAGCTCTTGTCAGAACTATGGCTTGCCCAAGGTCATCCAGCCAGGTGCAAGTGGAGGAGGAGGGGGGCCAGATGAGAGTCCACGCACTTAACCACGATCCCAAACTGGCTCTCTTCATGTATATCTCACCTCTCTCCCCAGGGGCGACCCAAAGCAGCTAACATCTTTCTCCTCTCGTCCATTTTATCCTCACAACAACCCTGTCAGGTAGATCAGGAGGGGGAGCATGTGACCAAGGTTACCCAGCAAGGTACCACGGCAGAGTGAGGATTCGAACCTGGGTCTCCCACATCCTACTCTGGCTCCTCAACCACGCCACCACATTACCCCTGGTGGGCCGTTGTATGAGTCAGCGGAAGAAAGCAGAAGTCCCATGGTGCCCTTATGATGGACGGGATTTATTGCTACAGCAGCTTCCCCGAATCAGAGCTCCGATGCAGCTGATGAAGCGCGCTCGGGCTTAAGTTGCCAACAAACCTGGAGGGAAATGTCCTGTCCCTTTAACAGCGGCTTAAAGTGCAGGACTAGATGGCTGAAGCAGGGGTCATATCCTGCGGGAGCGCACAGGAGAGGAGCTCCGGCAGTAAGGAGCCCAGGGGGCAGGCACATGCAACAAGCCCCACCCCCTGCTCCCAGCAGCCCTCAGTCAGGCCACGAGGAGCAAGAAGAAGTAGCCAGGTAAGTTGCAGAGCCGCCCCCCCAGATAGCAGTCCAGCGGCACCTTTAAGGCCAAGGTTTATTCAGGTAAAAGCTCTCCCTCCTCTGTGAGGGCAGATCTGTGCGTCCCCCCCCCCCCAGTGGCACCTTTAAGACCAAGTTTTATTCAGGTACAAGCTCTCCCTCCTCTGTGAGGTCAGATCTGCACATCCCCCCCCCCAAATAGCTAGCAATCCAAAACAGTCCAGTGGAGCCTGAGCAGTGGGTGTTGCCTTCTGACACACTTTCGGTGATGTCAGGGGGTGTGGCACATGCAAATGTTCTGCTAATGAGGTATGCTCATGAGCTCCTGCACCTCTTTTTCTACGAAATGACCCCTGGGCTGAAGTCTATCATGGCCTGGAGGTAAATAAGATCACCTGGTTTAAAAAAAAAACAAAAAACCCCCACCAAACCCCACCAAACCCCCGGGGGTCTTTTCCAGGCTGCACGGCAGTCAACAAACTGGCCTAAATTCTGTCCGTCTCGTAGGTGCCACCGGACTCCAGTTTTAGTTTCGCGCAGGTGAGTGCTTCCCTCTCCTTCCCCACCTGGCTAATTCACAAGCCGCTTAGAAAAGGACCAGAATAGATTTCCACACCCTTCCTGGGCCGCTCACAGGTGAAGCAGGCGAGAGACCTGATCTTCCTTGGTGAGGCCGTGTCACCTCCCGATGCCCTCTTTTAAGGCCTCCCCATTGCCAAGGCTGGCCGACGGACGTAAAAGCGGAAGGGAGTTCTGGCCAGGTCCTGCCTACCTTAGTGGAGGTGTGTGGGAGGACAGCTGGCGACTAAGATAGACTTAAAAGGATTTAATAGGACGCGAATTCGTGGGAGAGGAGAAAGGTCACCCGTGGCTTTTAGTCATGATCCGTAAATGGAACCTCCATGTTCAGGGGCAGTGTGTCTCTGATTACCACTTCCTGGGGGGGTAGCAACAGGGGGAGATTTTGCCCCCATGTCCTTCTAGGGATATAATCATAGAATCACAGAGGAGGAAGAGGAGGAGGAGAAGAGATTGGATCTATACCCATCCTTCACTCGGAGTCTCCTTTCCCTCCCTCTCCCCACAACAGACACCCAGTGAGGTAGGCGGGGCTGAGAGAGCTCTTTCGAGGACTGCTCCGGAGAGAACAGCTCTGAGAGAACTTGTGATTGTCCCAAGGAAGGTCACACCAGCAGCTGCATGTGGAGGAGAAGTGGGGAATCAAACCTGGCTCTCTCAGATTAGAAACCATGCTCCTACCTACACCACACACCACTACACCTTTGGGTAGTGGAGGGCGGGGTAGAAATCCAATCTCTTCTTCTTCATCATCTTCTCTTCTACACTTCCAGATCTCTAGGAATTTCCGAGGCAGAAACTGACAACCTTGCATTCTCAGGAGCACCCTGGACCAGTTATCCAGGTACAGGTGCCAACCACCGGGTGGGGCCCGGAGACCTCCTGGAATTACAAGGAGGAGGAGGAGGAGGAGGAGGAGATCTTCTTCTTCTTCTTCTTCTTCTTCTTCTTCTTCTTCTTCTTCTTCTCTTCTACATTTCCAAATCTCTAGGAATTTCCAAGGCAGAAACTGACAACCCTGCATTCTCAGGAGCACCCTGGACTAGTTCTCCAGGTACAGCTGCCAACCTCCGGGTGGGGCCTGGAGACCTCCTGGAATTACAGAGAGAAATGGCTCTTTTTCAAGGACAGCTCTTATCAGAGCTATGGCTTGCCCAAGGTCATCCAGCAGGTGCAAGTGGAGGAGTGGGGATTCAAACCCGGCTCTCCCAGATTAGAGCCAGCGCACTTAAACCACTACTCCAGACAAAAGAGGTCCATTCCCCTGGAGAAAATGGCTGCTTTGGAAGGTGGACTCTATGGCACTGTACTCCACTGAGGCCCCTCCCCTCTTTAAGCCCCGCCCTCCCTAGGCTCCACCTCCAGGTCACCAGGGCGTTCCCCAACCCTGTGTTGGCAACTCCACCAGCAACAGATGCTCAGACGTGAAAGAAGCCTCGTGTTCCGGGCTTCCCACCCCAAGACTCCCCTTCACGCCGCTGAAGTTGTACCAGGGATGCCAGCCTCCAGGCAGAACCTGGAGATCCCCTGGAATTACTTCTCCCCACTTACAGAGATCAGTTCCCCCTGCAGGAAACGGCTGCTTTGAAGGGTGGAATGGATGCCACTGTACCCCACGGAGGATCCCCAGGTTCCTTCCAAAATCTCCAGGAGTTTCCCAGCCTGGATCTGGCAACTTCATCCCCTCCTATCTTCCCCTGGAGAAAATGGCTGCTTTGGAAGGTGGACTCTATGGCACTGTACTCCGCTGAGGCCCCTCCCCTCTTCAAGCCCCGCCCTCCCTTGGCTCCACCTCCAGGTCACCAGGGCGTTCCCCAACCCTGTGTTGGCAACTCTGCCAGCAACAGATGCTCAGACGTGAAAGAAGCCTCGTGTTCCGGGCTTCCCACCCCGAGACCCCTCTTCTCGCCGCTGAAGTTGTACTAGGGATGCCAGCCTCCAGGCAGAACCTGGAGATCCCCTGGAATTACATCTCCCCACTTACAGAGATCAGTTCCCCCTGCAGGAAACGGGTGCTTTGGAGGGTGGAATGGATGCCATTGTACCCCACGAAGGATCCCCCAGGTTCCTTCCAAAATCTCCAGCAGTTTCCCAGCCTGGATCTGGCAACTTCATCCCCCCCTATCTGGCCACCCTCGATCGTACCCTGAAGCCTCTCCCTGCCAGTCTCCCTTGAGTGGAGCGTGGCTCTCCCTCCGCCGCCTCTGCCTGGGCCTGCTGGCCTAAGCCTGCCTATCCCTCCTGGGCTGAATCCAATTAGCAGGCAGGCGGGAGCGCATTAGCCAGACGCCCACCTGACCAGGCCCCAGAGGGTTAACGCCGAGCCTCCTCCTCCTCCTCCTCGGCCACAGCTGTCGCAGGCTGCCTCCCCACCGTCTCCCCCGAGCCACAGAGGGAGCGTTCGGGGTGGCATCTTCCCAGCTGGTGAACATGGAGCCACGGCACAGGACCCGGAGGGGTTCGTGAAGAACGGCGGGTGGCCGCCTGCCTTTCGGGAGATCCTGGGCTCAAGGCCACGAGGAGCCCACCGGACTCACAGGTGAGGGGGACATGGGGTGGAGGCCCGGGAGCGTGGCCCCTAAAGCACGCCACATGGAGACCCACTGGGAAGGCCGCCTCTGTGCCTCGCTGGGTAGGCACTGCCGCAACTGTTTGCCACTGTTTCCCCCCTGCGTGGACGAGACAAGCCCAGAGGCCGAGCTCGGCAC
>NW_015164461.1:8147-10838 GCF_001447785.1 Gekko japonicus | reverse complement strand
AAGTAGCAGTTCCACCATCCAAACACTAATGGTGCACATTTGGAACGTTGGAGCCCACCAAGGATGGGTGAATTTTGCCCTGCCATCAAGCAAAAAGGACACATTCGTATGTCTCATGGAAGACGGTAGCCATGATCCAGTGGGAGAGGAAACACAAACTAGCTATTAGCTTGGCGGCAGCAAAAAGAATCTGAGCCAGTCAAACCAGGGATATTTACCTTGAGCTCAGCAGGTTGCCTGTAAGCCATGTATCAAATCTGACTATACGTCTGTCAAGGTCCTACTGTCTGACTGGATGATCCAGTGGGAGAGGAAACACAAACTAGCTATTAGCTTGGCGGCAGCAAAAAGAATCTGAGCCAGTCAAACCAGGGATATTTACCTTGAGCTCAGCAGGTTGCCTGTAAGCCATGTATCAAATCTGACTATACGTCTGTCAAGGTCCTACTGTCTGACTGGTAGTAGCTCTCAGCAATGTAAGGTTATGGTCTTTAACAGCACCCAGTCCTTTCAACGGGACCCTGAACGTAGGATCTCCTGCATGCTATGCAGACATTCTACAATTGAGCACCATTTCCAAGTGCTTGTATCCTCAATGCGATCTCAATGTGATCCTGAGCAAAAGTCCCAAGTTATATAATGTTCTTCCTTTATTTGTTAAGCTTGCCGGACCACCACCTCATCTTCTGATATTAATGATAAAACTGAATTCTAAACTAAAATATATATTTTCAGAATTTGGACTTCTAGCATGTACCTTTCACATTTCTGCCATTCTGCATTCCTCTGCGAACAGTAGAAAATCTGTCACAATTTCCTTGCACTGTGAAACGTGTGCCTTGCCATTTTACTTCTGAGCCTTTTGTTAATATCTTTAGATGTACAGTCTTTAATCCCAATTAACAGCCATTATACTAAAGAATATTTACAGCAGCCTTTGTGCCTTCTAAAGCCACCAAGCATAGTCAATGACTTCTCCCCAGTAATTTCCTTTTGGAGCAATTAAAAAGTAATTAGCAAGGACAGAGATGGAGACAAGAATAGTGTAAAGAAGGACAAGGTGTTGCATCATCGGTGATGCAATAAACAGTGAAAGAAGATCTGTGCTGTGTGAATAAAGTAGAGGGCATATCCTCCAGGCGGAACAGTGTCCTCAAGGGGGATAAGTGAATGAAATTGTCCC
The DNA here is from genome assembly GCF_001447785.1 of Gekko japonicus. Classification (NCBI taxonomy): domain Eukaryota; kingdom Metazoa; phylum Chordata; class Lepidosauria; order Squamata; family Gekkonidae; genus Gekko; species Gekko japonicus. Next base: position 9,655 of record NW_015164461.1, on the reverse strand, counting down.
TAAATAAGCAAAAAGGAAAATTCAGAATAAACTGGTCACATTGGTCTGATCTAGTGTGCAGGCAAGCATTCTGTGCTGGGTCAGGAACTGTGCATGCAAACACTTGGGGCAGGGGATCACTTAGGTTTATCATTGCCTTCACTTCCTCAGTGTGGAGATGGGGAGATCCATTCTGAATGGGTGATCAGTAGTCAGTCACCTGATGGGTGGGATGAAGCCTGCAGAGATGACATCTATGGACCAGGTTGCATTGTGTATTGACTTAGAGATGAGTCAATTCTTTATTTATTTCAAAATACTTAGTTATTGCTGATTGAAACTATCAGCCTAGATTCACAAGGCATGATGGGTAGGGTTACCAACCACAAGGTGGAGCCAGGAGTTCCTGCAGAATTACACTGATCTCCAAGCTACCCAGATCACTGAAGGAAATGGCAGCTTCGGAGGGTGGATTGTATGGTATACTGTAGTGCAAGGGTCCCCAGTAGCAGCTGCCATCACATTGCTGGTTTTTATTCTCTCTTTCGCTCCTTTTTTTTAAAAAAAAAAATCATCCCCTTCTCCCCTGCACTTGGGCTTCCTCTGGGTTTGTAGTTTTGTAGGTGGTTCCACCTCCCACAGCATCCATTTTGTGGCTGTGCCTGTCACCCTGGGTCAGTGGTGCCCACAGGGTCAGAACGTTTGGAGATCTCTGCTTTAGAGTGACATAACACTCTTGCTGAGCTCCCTCTCCTCCCAAAGGACCACATCCAAATCTTCAGGAATCCCCCACACTGGAATTGGTCGGCTTAAGGACAGGAAAATAACAAAACAAACAAAATCTATGGTGAAATATAAACCCCAGCAGAAAGACTTAGCTTGCAAGTTTGTGGGAAAGTTATTGTCACCCAGCTCCTAAAAGCTGTCAAAGTAGTTTTGGACCTACTATGCCAGGAGGGAGAATTCATGAGCCAAAGGGCCACCACCGAGAAGTCTCTACTCCCAGTCAGCACTCACCTTGCCTTTGAAAACAGAACTCCCTGCAGCAAGGTAACTTAAGGTGTGGGCAGATTCCTATGGGAGTAAGTGGTTGTAATGATTCCTTGTTTTATGAGTATGTGTGTGCCTTTAAATGCTTGGTTGGAGTGCATGGTTAGTAGACTAGAGTGATTGAGAGAGACAAATGTGCTGTGATTGGTGGATGACAGAGAGTGGGAGGGTTTTTTGAAGTGAATCTGTGTGGGTGTGTCAGTGTGTCAGTTGAGAGACAGAAATCAGTTGGAATGGTTCAGTTGGTGAATTAAGTCAGTGAGAGTTCATATAGTTCTGACTGAGTTCTTAAAGAGAGCAGTATATATGTCCTTAGCCTGTGTGGCTGACTGTAGGAAAGAGTGACTCCTGTTTATGTTGGATGTGATACATTTGATAGACATATTTTCAAGTCCTTTTATCCAAGATAGTTACTGAATAACCAACCTCATATTTTGTTCTTACTTCAATAAATCATCTTTTGTTCAAGTTTATCCCCA
>NW_015164461.1:0-2362 GCF_001447785.1 Gekko japonicus | reverse complement strand
AAAGGACTTTTTCAGTCAGGAGGAGGAGGAGATTGGATTTATACTCTGATCTTCACTTGGGCTGATTTTGCACTAGAGCTGCCTCGATGCTGCACCGCTGTTTGCCCCGATACTATTGGTCAATTTCACACCCGACGCTGCTGCCCAATTTCCTCCACAGTTTCGTGATCCTCAAAAAACAGGATCATGAAACTGCGGGGGAAATCGGGCGAAGCCACGAGTCAAAATGCAGCCCGTCAGCTTCGGGTGTGAAATTGACCAATAGTATCGGGGCAAACGGTGGCGCAACATCGAGGCAGCTCTAGTGCAAAATCAGCCTTGGAGTCTTGGGCTGCGGTCACACACACTAAATAATCTACTTTCAATCCACTTTCAGTGCACTTCCCAAATGCATTTTACTGTGTGAACTGGCAAAATCCAGTTGGAAAGTGCATTGAAAGTGGATTGAAAGCAGTTTATTTAGTGTGTGTGACCACAGCCTCAGAGTGGTTTACAATCTCTTTTCCCTTCTCGGCAGAACAGACACCCTGTGAGGTAGGTGGGGCTGAGAGAGCTCTGAGAGGACTCCTCTTGAGAGAACAGCTCTGAGAGAACTGTGACCGACCCAAGGTCAACCAGCTGGCTGCATGTGGAGGAGTGAGGATCAAACCCAGTTCTCCAGGTCAGAGTCCATCGCTCTTAACCACTACACCAAACTGGCTCCCCATAGACATTCATAGATGATGTCCCCCTCTCTTGAGAGAACAGCTCTGAGAGAACTGTGACCGACCCAAGGTCAACCAGCTGGCTGCATGTGGAGGAGTGAGGATCAAACCCAGTTCTCCAGGTCAGAGTCCATCGCTCTTAACCACTACACCAAACTGGCTCCCCATAGACATTCATAGATGATGTCCCCCAACCCTTCTGCCTTATGTTTTAATTGCTTGTGTGTGATAGAAGTATTTTAGTTTGGCTTTATTATATACTTTTACAATGTTTTGTTTGAAATCGTTAGCCTCCTTGGTGACTCTGACCAGGCAGAAAGATGGGATATAAGTTTTCTAAATACTGATACAATAAATTCAGTTTTTTACTTGCAGGGGTTTTAATTTTTAAATGTGTGTGAGCATTCAGAACTCCTGTTCCTTTCTCCTCACATAGCCTGAAACGATAAAGTGTGTTCTACTGGTTCAGAAGTCTCCACCTAATCCCTACCGCTTTCTGCTGCACATGTAGGCCAGGACCTCTGCCATAATTCTTGCTGTACCCCAGAGAGCTACTGTCTGCCACATAAATTCATGAGCAATATATATTTTATTGTTTAAATTATTCATCCATTAATTCATTTACCAGCGGTGGCGTTAAGCATGCGCACACATACCCTTATCGTCTATGCATTTGGGAATATACCAGCACAACTAGCTTCATTATCTATGCTACTTAACTGAAAAGAAAATTGGAATTAAAAAGTAATAGCCTGACACATTTCTGTGATTTGCCTTTCCACACCCCACCCCCAGCATATTTCACTAGTTCCATTGTTTGAAGGATCTTTTAATGAAGTTTTCAGCTCTACTTCTGCTAAATATGCTTTAGCGTAAAGTGTAATGCTAAATTCGATATGTGAAAATCAAATCAATGTTGAAGTTGAAAACATCAGCAGAGAGAGAGAAAGAGAAAGAGAGAGAGAGAACAAGAATGGGAGATTGTTTAATAGATCCAAAAAGCACAAAAGGGAGACTACAGAGGTGATGGATTAAAATGGATTTCAGGAAACACTGACAGCAACATCTCTTTGCAGTTTCTTTTTCTCAGCAGAGTCTGTCCCATGAAGAGGCCAGCAACATTGTTAGCATTAGAATTCTCTTCCCTGAAAGCTTTTATTAAATGATTTCACCAAAGTGTAGCAGCTCTTTGACAGGTGGGACACCTGGACACGTAGCAGTAAGCAGGCAGTGGTCCCACATTCTTACTGGCAGCATTTTAGTGGTGTGTGGATATGTATGCCACCTAGCTTATAACAGGGGGCACAATGTGCTGGCTTGGTGCATAGAGCCAGTCCCCATAATGGCAATTTGTACAAAATTACAGCCATTCAGAGCTGGTCTGCAGTGCTGGGTGGAGAAATCATTCTTCCACTGCTTTGCCAAGGAATGGCACTTTCTATGCACTGCACAGCACACTTGTACTCTTGGAACTTCCATATTACTGTCACTATAAAGAGAAAACACTCCAGATGGACTGCTCCAGACCCATCCTGGGCCTACACTGTGGGAATGTGCATGGGGGATGGGGCATGAAAACTCCTTGTTGTACCATAAGGGGAGCCCAGGAGAGTTCCTCATATCCAAAAGACAACCCCTCTCTCTCCCCCCTCCCACTC
>NW_015164460.1:8755-10849 GCF_001447785.1 Gekko japonicus | reverse complement strand
AAGCTGACTGTCTGTCTGGTTACTCACCAACTAAAGTGTCTAATGCTGTGGTGCGGAGAGGAGATCTGCCCCTGCTGTAGTAACCCGTATTGGGCTGCATGGTTTACATGTAGAACCTGCACTCCCCCTTTCAGCTTGGCTTGCTACCCTGCTTAGCTCTGACTTAGACAAGCCTGTTTTGGTCAAAGGTCTAACGCTTTGCAGGAGCAGGACGGACTGTTTCGGACCTTTGCTTGCCTCTGGGACACTGCTCAGGTGTGTTCTCATCTCTGAGCATGAGCTGATTCTCTTGGTCATGCTGGAGTGCCTGGCGCATGAGAGGTGTGTCATGCAGAGCATCTGTCAAGTTTCAGAGATAGGCAAACTGGGTGTTGTCTCTTGCCGGGAACACAGCAGAGGCCCCCTTGAGCCAGGTCTGGCCCAACTCCTCAGTTCAAAACTGACTGGGGCCCTAAAACCCTTCCGGTGGAAGTAGGCGGTTCTCCCTACTGAGATGTGTCTCTGTGTGTGCCTTTGCAGGGAGCCAGCCAAGATGTATGCTGTGTACAAGCAGGCGCACCCTCCCACGGGGCTGGAGTTTTCCATGTACTGCAATTTTTTCTCCAATTCTGAACGCAACTTGGTGGTGGCTGGAACCTCTCAGCTGTATGTTTACAGGCTCAACCAAGACTCTGAGGTATTCTGAGCTTTCTCTTTGTGAGCAATGTTGAATGTAATGGTGCATGTTTGTGGGAGGGTTTGTGGCGGAAGTCTGGTAAAGGGCCACGCAACTTGGTGGTGGCTGGAACCTCTCAGCTGTATGTTTACAGGCTCAACCAAGACTCTGAGGTATTCTGAGCTTTCTCTTTGTGAGCAATGTTGAATGTAATGGTGCATGTTTGTGGGAGGGTTTGTGGCGGAAGTCTGGTAAAGGGCCAGTATTAAAAACCTAGTTGAAACTTATAATATACAAAAATAAATGTATTTATAGAAAGACAGTTAAAAACAGGGGTCTCGAACTCATTTGTTATGAGGGCAGGATCTGACATAAATGAGACCTTGTTGGGCCAGGCCATGTGTGTCATAAAATGTAATGCCAGGAAGTGGAGATATAAACTTTGAAAAGGACACAAACACAAAGATTTTTTTTCTTCAAATTAAAAACATGCTCCAAACATTAGCTCTGTAAGCTGCAAACCCACTTTTGATTTATTGACATTCAGCACAGAAATCTCATGCTCAGAGCTCTGAGTCTAGGACCAGGGTTAGAACATGAAATGGCTGAGTGATTGAGAGAGTCTGGTGAAACAAGCGGTGATGCAGCAGCGGCAGCAGAACTGGAAGCAGGAGATGGCCAGTTCCATTGAGAGCCTGATAGAAGCCCTCCGGGGGCTTCATCCAGCCCCCAGGCCGCATGTTTGACACCCCTGGTTAAAAACATACAAGGGCCCAATGAGAGCCTTGTTAAAAAGTTCAAGTGGCCTCAACACAAGGGCCAATACACATGACCTGACGCGTTTCCGCCCTATTGGGGCCTTCTTCAGAGGTCAAACAGTATTGAGGTACATGTACATGAGAACATAAAAACATAAGAGATGCCAATGTTGGATCAGGCCCATCCAGTCCAACACTGTCACACAGTGGTCAAAAACACCAGGTGCTATCAGGAGGTCCACCAGTGGGGCCAGGACATTAGAAGCCCTCCCACTGTTGACCCCCCAAGCACCAAGAAGACAGAGCATCACTTGCCCCAGAGTCCCTATCTATTCCTTGTGGCTAATAGTCACTGATGGACCTCTGCTCCATATGCTTATCTAATTCCCATGCTTGTAACCGCCACCACTTCCTGTGGCAGTGAATTCCATGTGTGAATCACTCTTTGGGTGAAGAAGTACTTCCTTTTATCCGTTCTAACCCGACCGCTCAGCAATTTCATGGAGTGCCCACGAGTTCTTGTATTGTGAGAAAGGGAGAGAAGTACCTCTTTCTCTACCCGCTCTTTCCCATGCAGAATCTTATAAACCTTGATCATGTCCCCCCTCAATCGTCATTTTCTCCAAGCTAAAGAGCCCCAAGCGCTTTAACCTTTCCTCATAGGGAAAGTGTTCCAACCCT
>NW_015164460.1:8475-8595 GCF_001447785.1 Gekko japonicus | reverse complement strand
GATATTTGTGAGGCCTCTAAAGATGAGAGTCCTGTGTCTGGTGCCAAATGCACAGCTGCTGAATTAGTACATATTCCAATTTAGGTCCAAAAAGCACCTATGTGACTCTCTTAGTCAGAG
>NW_015164460.1:0-1646 GCF_001447785.1 Gekko japonicus | reverse complement strand
CTTTGCCTGGGGGGCCTGGGAGTGCAGCTTGGAACCCAACAGCAGTCATCCAAGAGAATAAAAGTTTATTGAGATATTTGCCGCAATCAGGTATCTTAACTGTTTCGTGTTAGAACTGAGAGGGAAAGCGCGCGAAGCAAACAGCTGTCCATCCCACTGCCCCCCCCCCCCCGTTCTCATGACAACAGGACCGTACGGAGGCCTAGCTGACATGTATGTGAAGGTCTATCTTCTCTCATATGTTCCTGCCTGAGAATTAAGACCAAAGGGAAAAGCCCTCTTGACTGGTCCACCCATCAAAGAAGCTCGTTTGCAAGGCACACGAGAGAGGGCCTTTTTGGTGGCAGCCCCCCAATTTTGGAACAACCTCCCCAGAGAGGTGCACCTGGTCCCCCTCACTCTCAGTCTTTAGGAAGCAGCTGGAGACAGCTTTATTTTGGAGTGCATTTGACTAATTCAGTTTTTGTTTATTGGCTGTCCTAACTGGAGTTCCCGCTAAGCTGAGTTCATGTGAGCTAGCTCACAGTTTGTTAGCCTCCGGCTCACCCATTTTTGTCTCCGCTCAGGAAGGGATAGCTCCAGAGCAAATGAATTTCTGCAGCAGCCCAATCGCCTGCTCACAACTTTAATGCTGGTAGCTCACAAAGTAGAATTTTTGCTCTCAGGACTCCACAGCTTAGAGGGAACATTGGTCCTGACTGGAGTTTGTTAGTTGTGATCTTTTGTGCTTTTTATAATGGTTGTTCTGTTTTCCTTGTGAGCCACCTTGAGTTCCATGAGATAGAGGGGCGGCTAATAAATGCTTAAAATTAAGTAAGTGAATAAACAGAAGGCATGCATGCCGTGACACACGCTCTCTGGCGTCTCCCCCTCCCTCAGGATGGCTTCGTGCAGAATGTCCACATCCCCAAAGTGCGGGTGGACCCTGACGGGCGCTGCGCGGTGATGCTGATCTACGGGACGCGGCTGGTGGTGCTGCCCTTCCGCAGAGACACGCTGACGGACGAGCACGAAGGGGTCATGGGTGAAGGGTAAGGCTTAGATCGGGGGGGGGGGCTCCTTTGGCCTCCTGGGCACAGAGGCTGAACTGAGAACAGCTGCAGTCCTTTTGGCACCTGAAAATGAGTAAGGTTTGGAGGGGGGGAGCATTCTCCAGACTGTACCTTGGTGCCCCACTCTGCTTCCAAGGAACATACCTTTCTTCACCCTTATCCACTTATGTGGGGCAGGTCGGGCTGCTTAGCTATCCAAATAACTGCAAACCGAGCCATCCTCCATGAAGGTGTTGATGCCATTAAGCCTTCTGAGGGCAGTTTCTGTGGCTGCCCTGGAAGATGCTTGTCGTCCCTCCAAGGAGGGATGCTTGTATCTGTTCCCCTGCCCTCCTTCCCCCTCCTTCCTTTCCTCCCTCCCGCGGCCCCCCCCCATGACTCCTGCGATCTGCTCTTACAGGCAGAAGTCTAGTTTCCTGCCCAGCTACATCATCGACGTGCGGGAGCTGGACGAGAAGCTGCTGAACATCATCGACATGCAGTTCCTGTACGGCTACTACGAGCCCACCCTGCTCATCCTCTTTGAGCCCAACCAGACCTGGCCAGGGTGGGTCCTTCCTGACTGTCGCCAGAGGTCAAGGGGTCTGGGGGGGG
>NW_015164459.1:7703-10931 GCF_001447785.1 Gekko japonicus | reverse complement strand
CTCTGGGTGTATATCCATAAATTTCTGCATGACTGAAGACCAGAAGCTGTAACTTCCCCACTGCCACCCCATGCCCCTGCAGATGGGGTTTCCACCACGATCCTCTCCTCTGTCTCTTTTGCTCTCTCTCTCTGTTTTGTTTACCAGCCCACCAGCCTCTTCACGGACGCTGTAACTAATTCAGCATTTTGGGTAAAACATTGCCCCCCCCAGGCTGTACCCAGATTTTTTTTTTGATGAGGGTGCATATTTGTTCTTAATGGGGCACCTTAGCACAGTGGAGAGATAAGCTTCTATCTATCTTATCATCTATCTAGATAAAAGAAAGTCCTCTCACTGTAAAATGAACGCCCAGGCCACACCCCTGGATCTAGAAACACGAAATTTGAGGGATGCACTCCTACCGTGATGTAGATGCTCACTAAGAGGGGATTTTTAGAAATTCAACCCCTAACGGGGTCAAAAAGGGTAAAATGTGCTCCCCCCCATTGCTTCCTATGTGGCTGCCAGGCTGCTGCCTCCTTGCACCCCCTCATGCTCTTGATTGGTCAGCTGCAGAGCTCAGTGTTCTGAGTTAAAAAACCACAATCCAGTTACAGGAGACTACAGAGAGCTAATGACATTTGAGGAAAACAGGAATGGCCAACAACCACCTGTGAGGTGCAGTGATGCTACTGGCCCAGCCTCCCCAATGCCTTCAAACATGCCTCCCACACCTCCTACATCTGAAAGGCATTTGTCTGTCAGGTACAGCAGCGGGTGCAGGGTACTTAAAGCCATCAGGGAGCCTGCCCCAGCAGTAATGCCTTAGTGATCCTGCTGGCCCAGCCTCCACAATTGCTTTAGCCACACTCCCATCCACTATGGAAATATACCCCAAATTTATAGAAAAATGGTTTCCTATATAAGGTTATTTAACGTCTTACAATGTGGGTTCTAGAAAATCGGTTTATATGAATTTGCTTAATATCTGATTGCTTGGATGTTGTTTTGAGTATATAGTTGTGTCCCACTTCTTAAATGTAACGTAAATGAGTAGCATTTTTGGAAGAAGAAGAAAATATCTCCCGCACCCAGAAACAGCAAAAATTCAATGCCCAGGCCAAACCCCTGCACCAAGAAACCCAAAATAAGAGAGTGCATTCCTACCATGACGTCAACCCCCACTACAAAGAGATTTCTGAGAAACATGACCAATGTTCCCTCTAAACTGTGGAGTCTTGTGAGCAAAAAGTCTCCTTTGTGAGCGACTGGCATTAAAGTTGTGAGTGAGCGATTTGGCTAGTGCATAAATTAGCTTGCTCTGGAGACATCTTTCCTGAGCTAAGACAAAAACGTGTGAGCCGGAGGCTAAAAAATTGTGAGCTAACTCACACTAACTCAGCTTAGAGGGAACACTGAACATGACCCCTAAGGGGGTAAAAAAGGGGCAAGATGTGTCCCCCCGATTGTTTTCCATGTGCCTGGCAGGCTGCTGCCTCCCTGCCCCCCCTTGCCCCCGCCCTGATTGGTCAACTGTGTAGCTCAGAGTTCTGAGGTAAAACCTGCCTGCTTGCACCCTCCTCCCTCTGATTGCTCAGCTGTGATTCTCAGTGTTCTGAGGTAAAAACACAGTTAAAAGAGACCGCAGACAGTTGAGGACAGTTAGAGAAATCAGCAGTTGGACCCTACCAGAAGTAACAGCCAGGATCTACCTCTGCTATTGCCAGTATCACAGAGAAGTCCATGGACAGCCTGTGTGAGCGTGGCATTTTGACCCCCAGGAACAACAGGGCTACCTCTTTAATGAAACTCTACTGAACTTCTTTGAGGGGGCAGAAATGGAGTACAGATCTGTGGACTCAGTGGTGCAAGCGGACACCACGGTCCACTACCCTCGGCACCCTCAACCAGCTTTCCATCCCACAAGCTTCTCCTCAGAGTGGGGGGCTCCCGTGGTGCCTCTGTGGAAACTCAGCCCACCCAGACTGCAATGGCACCAGACTGCAAGTGGAGACCCTGCACAGGAACACCATCAAGGCCACGCTGCTCACCTGCAGTGCTCGGGGAGAGTCAGTGTTCATACCAAGCATACCACTCATAGCATCAGAAAAACCCCTTCGAGTTCAAGAGGCCGCAGCTCCCCCTCAAGGTCCGCTTTGCTATGACCCACAAGGCCAGACACTGAAGGTGGCCGGAATTGACTTAACAGACGACTGCTTGTCACATGGACAGTTCTGTGGGGCCTCCTCCAGAGTGAGCTCACCAAGCGGTCCGGTGATCCTAGCACCTCAGGGTGGAACCACCAATGTGGTCTACAGAGAGGTCCGTCAGTAGAGGGGGAAAACCAGTATGTGTGTCTCACTTCATTTTTTCACACTACAGTCTTCTCCATTAGAATCCCTACAACGAATGTTACATTTCAGTATCACCAGTATTATAACTGGATTCACGGAACTTAAATACCATAGTGAAGCATGGGTATCAGGCTAGTACATAGATAGATAGATAGATAGATAGATAGATTAGATAGATTAGATAGATAGATAGATAGATAGATAGATAGATAGATAGATAGATAGATAGATAGATAGATAGATGATATAGGCCCCGGTCACACGGGCCGGATATCGCGGGGGGGAGGCGTTGCTAATTGCCCCGGAGGAAAGTAACACGCGGCCACCCGAGCACACGTCCCAGTTGAGGTCCCATGGTTAGGGGGGAGATGCCGACCAGACAGGTATCCTGCAGCGCGGCAAAGAAGCTGCGCCGCTTGATCGCACTAGCAATCGCTCTTTGTGCGCATGCGCTGTTGGGTGCTGTAGCGCAACCTGTGGAGACGGGCGCTGGATGCCACGTAAGTCCACCGGAAACGTGATCAGACGCCCGCCCTTGGCCCGCGGTTTCCGGAAACTAGTACCTCGAAGGTACTAGTTTTTTACTCCGCATCTTCGGCGGGAAGCCTCGGGTTAGCCACGGGAGCTCTACGCTTCCCAGATGTTGCGGTGTGATCGCGCCCGGAAAATCCGCCTACCATCCGTATCGTCAGCGCGGCAAATTCTCCGTGTGACTGCAGCCATAGATAGATAGATAGATAGATAGATAGATAGATAGATAGATAGATAGATAGATAGATAGATAGATAGATATGGTGGATAGTGGAATAGGCCTTAAGTATTGCAATCTTTAATGGTTCTTTGCACTCCCTTCTCTTCATTGTTATCTTAAAATTGTAAGAAAGAGGGTGGG
>NW_015164459.1:7245-7449 GCF_001447785.1 Gekko japonicus | reverse complement strand
GAAGGCTGCCTCCTTACCCGTCCTGCTCCAGGTGATTGGTGGAGGTGCCTGGCCAATGGGAGGGGGTGCTGGGACCTCGTAGGCCACACTGTGCATATGGGCTCCCCCACCCACAGTATAATATAAATATAAAAAGAGTTTCTATGCTGTTAAAAAAACAGCAGATTTTCAGTGTCCCAGAGGGACATGTTTGGCATTTGCGAG
>NW_015164459.1:0-4978 GCF_001447785.1 Gekko japonicus | reverse complement strand
ACAAGAGCCCAGCAATAATACTATCTGTCGCTGAATTTTTGACCTACGTATGGAAGTCAAGAGTAATACTCTGTAATTCTTGTAAATCATGTTAGGATTGTCTTGTATTTTGGAATATCGGGAATATTGGTTGATGTTGTTCTTGTACTACCCCTTAAACTTTTCCTTGCCTGGTTTACTTATGTTATGCCAATAAAGGTTTCTGTTCTGGGGTAAAACGTCATTAAGCGATAACATCCGGAATTTGGAAGCCTTTAGAAACTTGTTCAAATTCCTTAGGTCCAAAATGGGTTGCATTCCACCGCCTTTTTCTTGATGGCAAAAAATGGAGAAACGAACCCAGACTGTACGTTGTCGGGCCCCGGGGTGGCCCCAGGCACTGGAGGACCACTTGCCGTGCTGGCAGAGGAATCCGGAGGGAAGCGAGGGTCACAGACGTGGAAGGAGCCTGGAGTTCCGTCACTCCCAGAGCCTCCTTCCTCGGGGTCAACAGCCGCTTTACTCAGCCTCTCTGACGATCCAGGCCAGTTGCCACCGACATCCTCCCCGACTCTCGTCTGCTTCCCTCCTTTTATCCTCCTTCCCCACCCCTGTGACACCTCCCTTTCCCTCTCCAGTGATACCATTGCTCCCTCAGCATGCCAATCGCCCCATCTGCCTTCCCTATGGTGCATTTCCACCCTAGTCCCGCCCTCCTGGGTTTCCCTGTGAGTCCCTTCCTGAGCCGGGATGTGCGTGGGTGTGGTCACTTCCGGCGAAGACCTGGGGATCGACGCCAGCGGCTCTAGCTTTCCTCTCTCGGGTAAGGTCAGGTTTCTCCAGCCTTTGCGTATTCGAGACCGTGCGCGCCCGCCCTGCACCTCCGGCTGATGAAGCGGGCCAGTCGCAGGCCGCTTCTCCATTGCCAGCCCCGTCTCCCCCCCTGACCCTCTTCCTTGGGGCTTCCCTTCCCTTGGTGGGAGCGGGGGTGGCAGCCAAGGGGATTCCAGTCGTGTCTTCGGCTTCCCTTATACCGAGACGGTTGTGGCCCTCGGCGTCCCACGAACCCCTTACGTAGTGTGCTCCGTCCTCCGAGGTGCGCACTTCATCATGGGAAACCTCAGAAATCTCTCTTACCCAACAACATAGCAACTCGTTCGTCCAGAAAGAATGTTACTGCAGTGGTTGCCATAGTAGGAGTATTACCTGTGGGAGGTGATGCAAACTAAACAGTAACCATATTTTATTATGTTCAGCACCCGACTATCTGAAGTAATCCACAACCAAGAATCTAAGAACATTGAAAACCGGTCAGTAAAGACAGCCGTATAGGCCAGTCATTGTGTCCCTTGGGATTTTGAGCTCTGTTCCGTAGCAGAACCGGAGGCACCATTGTAACCCTTTCGCCCCTTCGATTGTCTCCCCCGTTGGTGAGGGGTAGAATAGTGGGGTCTCTGAGATGGTTGATTCGAAGAAGGGTACCTGTTGTTATAACGAAAAGGTCTGGAATAATGGTACCTATTGTACCCTTAATTGTAATACCTGGGTTTGTATGGTGCAGGAGCACCTGGGGTTATTCCCAAGGATTTAGCTGTAATTCTATATTTGTGGATATCGTGCAGAGTATCATCCGTTTGGGTGCTAAAGAGATCCTTGCCTTCAAATGGGAGGTCTTCCAGAAGGAATCTAGCGTCAGCCGGTAAGGCTGAAGAACGTAACCAAGAATGGCGCCTCAAGACAATGCTTGACTATGGCAATCAGTTTTACAGTTCCGCAGGGCCTGTAAGATGGAGCTCTTCCACCAGGCTTTTGATTAGGGGCTGCCACTGATGAGTGTGCCCTGGAACATCGTCTGGTCTGAAATTTTAGAACACCCTCGGGCCTGAGATTCCGCTGGACGCTACCCCTACCGTCGGATGGGATTCGGGTTACCGCCATTTCTGTTGGGTTAATTGCAACTGGTGTTGTTTTAACTGGTATGGTATTTATTAATTTTTTTAACTTGGTTGTTTATGCCATTTTAATGTTGTTAGCAGCCTTGAGCCAGATATCTGGAAAGGCGGGATATAAATATTAAACAATAAGTAAATAAATATAAATCAGCCGAATGTCTAGCAGCATTAAGCTGTTGTTTTCCCATCTTCGTGCCCTCCTGTACAAGGGCATTTGCCAAGGGCTGCCTGTCATATGTTAAAGAGTTGAGAATTGGAGCCAATTTGCCCCACAGCACTACTTGGTACCTAGCCATGACTGCTACAAACGTGGATACTCTAAGGCCCATGGACCCCAAAGCATACACTTTTCGACCCATTAAATCTAATTTTCTCCCCTCCTTTTCCATAGGGGCAGAGCAGGAGCCAGAATGCCCCCTGGCCGGGAGGACAGCTGCAACCATAGAGTTTGCTTTAGGATGCTCAAACAGATAAGGGCAGGTGTCTTCTTTTAGTTTGTATAGATTCTCAAGCTTCCTTGAGGAAGCAGCTGCCGAAGCTGGCTTATCCTAGACCCCAAAGGCTACATCCTGTATTCCTTTTATAAAAGGTAAAGCAACTGCACCAGAATCAGGGCTACACAAAATATCCATAATAGGGTCGTCAGATTTGGCATCGACAGACTTATAATCAATGTCCAAAGCTTTAGCCATCCTTATAGTCTGCTCTGAATAGAGCTTGATGCCATCTTTAGAAGGAGGCACAGAAGAGTGGGCAATGGTGCCATTTAGTGGTGGTAACGTCGGAGTGTCAGAGAGTCCATCACAGAATTGAGATCAGAGCCCTCATCCGAATCGGAGAGACGGGTCTCTGCGTCAAAAGCCCGTCAGTGCCAACGGTGGTTGTCTCAGGTATGAGAATCAGGGAAATGTGATGAGGTATAATAATGCTCATGGCTTCCATCACATCCTTCACGTGGCAGCGTAAGCGCGCAATTGCATTGAGGCAGACAAGGCGCGCTGGCAACAGATGACCCTCAGTGCTGTATTTCAGAGCCCTGATGTCCTTGGGGAGGCAAAAAGGTCCCATTAATACTACGGAAAGGTTCCTCTAGGCCAGTGGTGGTGAACCTATGGCACAGGTGCCAGAGGTGGCACTCAGAGCCCTCTCTGTGGGCACGCGTGCCATCGCCCCTGCCAGGCCCAGACCATCATTAAAGTGTCGAATTCTCTGCCAAATAATTTCAAGTAAATGAAAGCATTTGGGATTGCTTCCCTTACTTTGTTTGGATCACTTTAAGTTAAATTATGGGTTGTTTTTTCTAAAGTAAAACCTCAGTATTCAGGTTAAATTGCCGTGTTGGCACTTTGCGATTAATAAGTGGGTTTTGGGTCGCAGTTTGGGCACTCGGTCTCTAAAAGGTTCACCATCAGTGCTCTAGGCATATGCAGACTTTCTACTCCTCAGCGCACAATAACTACACATATTGGTTTATGTGATATTTGGGAATAAGTTTCTAGTTGTAAATTTCAGGCAGATTCAGGGGTGCTTTCAACTCAATAACCAATTTTAGAAGTTTTTTTAAAATATATTAAAGATGAAAGCTTTTGAGGACAAACTCCTTGAAAATGCAGTGCCTGTCTGCAAGAAAAGTGCTGGCACACAGAAGCCATATGATAAATCCCTAAGAAAAGATGTGTTCTCAGAGGCCATTGGTAATTTTTTTACTAGAATTGCTACATCCTGCCTTACTCCGCCCCTCCCACAAAACAGAAACAGGCAATCTCTTATTCAAAGATGGGCGGTTCCTCAACCTCTTCCCAGAAAATGGCAATGAAGATTTTAGCTGCTTTCAGAAGATTGAAGATGTATACCAAATCGGTATTGTTTGCGACCTCTTTCAAATAGCATAGCGCTTCAGATTCTGCAAGATCAAGTATCCCATCATCTCACGAACCAAACTCAACCTCTCTCTTTCCAGAATGCTTTAAGAAGGGGTCATGTTCAGAACTTAACGAAAGAAGCCAGCATGTTGTATATAACATCTCCAGTAAAGATCTGGGAAAGTGATAAATGCTTAAATCGGTAGAAAGTTAAATTCCTTTGTATCTGCTCTGCCTGGACAATTCGGGTAGGATTTTGTCAACAATCTGTACGTTTAGTATGTGCGGGTGAATTAAAATGCGCCTAAAGTTAGGACAGCACTCACTTTGGCTTTAAGTGTAAAATAAATCTTGCTTTACAAATACGTTGGAGCACGGGTCATTTTGTAGAAAAAGAGGTGCAGGAGCTCATTAGCATAACTAATTAGCATAACTTATTTGCATATGCCACACCCCCTGACCTCACCGGAAGTGTGTCAGAAGGCAACACCCACCGCTCAGGCTCCACTGGGCTGTTTTGGATTGCTAGCTGTTGGGGGGGGGGGGACATGCAGATCTGCCCCCTCAGAGGAGGGAGAGCTTGTACCTGAATAAAACTTGGTCTTAAAGGTGCCACTGGACTGTTTTGGACCGGGGTGTGTGTGTGCGCTCTGCAGCTTACCTGGCAGCTTCTTGCTCTGACTGAGGGCTGCTGGGAGCAGGGGGTGGGGCTTGTTGCATGTGCCCGCCCCCTGGGCTCTTTACTGCCGGAGCTCCGCCCCTGTGCGCTTCTGCAGGAAATGACCCCTGCATTGGAGTGAGCGAATCAGGACATCTGGACATTGGGGGATGCTACATCACTCTAAGTGTGTTTAGGTGTTTTCTCCTCTGTCTTCACCTGGGAACTGCCCTCTGACCCTCTCTCCCTTTGTCCTCTCCCTTTCTTCCCATGGCCTTCCATGGAGACAGGCATCTCTACTGGTCCCTCCTGTAGATACAATGCCCTCATACTCCCACACATATGATGCTGGACAAGGTGGGAACGTACCTTACAGATTAGGTTTCTTTCTCTTCTTTTGACTGCAATCTGAACTGGATCTCCTCGGACAAATGTAAGCTTACCTTGTTTGCAATAGATGTCTTGGAAGATTTATTTACTGCACTTTGGATCATGCTTTACGACTGCTCAAAACTCTGCTATGGCCC
>NW_015164458.1:0-10772 GCF_001447785.1 Gekko japonicus | reverse complement strand
GGTGCTACTGGACTCTTGTTCTTTTATACCGATTCAAAGTAAGCATTCAATACTTTGGGTGATACCTTGTGCAGTCATGCTAAATTTGATGTACTTGACTACTTGACATCTATCACTTAGGATTCTGCCAAATGTTTGCATGTGAACAATTTTGGAATTAAATTACTGGTGGGTGGGGAAAGTGTGCATCTTGTTTGCCTCTTTTGCTGTTTTTCAGTTTGTGCTGCCTGATAAGCAAGTGCTTCAGTTCTATTTAAAACAATAACAACCATGGGGCTTCACTTTGTTGGCAAGCTACCCCAGACAACTGGAAATCTTGTTCAGTATGATTGCATCATGGTACCAGATTGCAAATACAATGCTAGTCTGGGACAGCATCACATGGCTAATTTGGAAGAGCATAACTGTGGTTGGATTTGTGTCAGAAGTCCACCAAACACATAAATATTTTAAAACCTAATCCTATGCATGCTTACTCGGATGTAAGTGCCACTGAATTCAATTAAAACTATTCCCTGGTAGGCTTCTTTTCAAACCAAATAGTATACATTCATTTTCATGCCACTTACTTATGATCTTTTCAGAGGAAGCATATTTGAGATTATCCAAACAAAGTGAATGAAGGATTACTCTAAATTATTCTAATGCACTTTGCCCTCATTTTAAGTTCCCTGCTACAATATACTCTTGATTAAAACTTCTTGAGAGTCCTTGGTTCCTTACTGTGATAAATCATATAATCATTCTTTGTTTAACAAGATAAAACAGCTTAGAATATCAAAAGTCTTAATTCCTTAGCGTGGATTGTATTTTTGATCAAAGCACATGAACACTCTGATCCCACAGATATTCATAGCAGGAATTGTCACAGGACTTCCACCAATGCTAGAAATGTGGTCTCCTGTCCAAACCAAGTGGTGCCAGTCCACCTTGCTGTGAAGCATATCAATGGCAATCAGCCCCATTATGAAAGTCTATACAGACTACACGGGAGGATTTCGCCAATTTAATTGACTCCCTAATGACTAAATTGCCTTTAGAGTAAGAGCTGAGTCATCCCCTTTCTTATTCCCTCTTTGCTTCATTCTAAGCAATACCACTCGTTGGTGAACAGAGATGCCAACACTACCAAATTTTTCACTTTGAGAAAGAATGTAGAGCCAGTTTGGTGTAGTGGTTAAGTGTGCAGACTCTAATCTGGGAGAACCGGGCTTGATTCCCCACTCCTCCACTTGCACCTGGCTGGATGACCTTGGGCAAGCCATAACTCTGGCACAGCTGCTCTTGAAAAGGGAGCTCCCGGTCACCGCCAAAGGCAATGAAGACCGGGGGCTGGTTTGCCGCCGCGGAGGAAGGCAGGGCAGCAACAGCGTCGCAGCGCGCTGAGATGTGGGCGGGGAGGATCCAGCCTAGTTAGGTTTGGCTCTGCTCTCGCCCAGGGCAGTTGCTACCTCGTGCTCAGGAGTGAGGATGCAGAGACGAGGTGCAGCCGTTGCCAGCCAGGCCTGTTCGGCGAGTTTGCGGCGGTGGCAGCAGCGACATCAGGGGATTGCTCAGGAGTGCTTCCCGGCACTGGCAAGTGGATGAGCTGAGCGGTGCGGTGACTGGCGTTTGAAGAGGCTTCGGGTGCACGGGCAGTTGTCAATGCCGGACTACGATGCCAGGGAGTACTCGGAGTGGGGGGGGCGCGCGCAGCAGCGGGGCTTGGGGACCAGAGGTTTTTAAACTGTTGGGGCCGGGTCGAGGCAGCTGTGGCCTTGCGGCGAAGCCCAGGGGCAAGAGGCTGTGGGATTCTGGACTTTTCCCCTGTTAAGGCCCTTGTTAGGGGGTTTCAGTTTCCCAGCCCGGTAAGGCATTTGAAGAGGGGCTTTAGTTCCCCAGACCTAGTGTATTATTGTCCCAGTTTCAGGGAAGGCCCCTTCCCTCCCCCTTTTTTTCTCCATTTTGGAAATACTCTCTCCCCTTGTGGGCCGCCATTTGGCTGCCAATGGCTATTTCTGGGGGGAGGCCCACTCTGGTGGCATTCAGCTCAAGGGTGGGTGCTACACCGGATGCCATTTAGTGTGGCTGAGAGACTGGCAGTTGATTTTTATTGGGGCCAATTTACAGGCGGGCGGCCATTGGGCTTGGGCCGGTTACATCTTTCATTGACACGGCCTCAAGTGGTTAAACCACTGGACTGCAGCCTGTAGAAGGTCGGTGGTTCCACAGTTTGAGACCCGAGTGCCACAGGATGGAGTAAGCTCCCATCTCTGGCCCCAGCTCCTGCCAACTTAGCAGTGGGAAAGCAAAAACGTTTAAGTAGATAAATATTTCGGATTCCATTAGAAACTTCATACCTCCAGAAGATGGCTCCTAAAAAATGTCAAGGCAAGGGTAAGGGCAAACAGCCTGTACCTAGGAAGCCCCCAACTAGACCTGCACCACCGATTCCCGAGGATGAGGAGGGTGACCCGAAAAATGCCGCTATCTTAGCAAGGCTGGAAGCCCTTGAGAAACAGAGAGCTAGACCACAACAGGAGACTCCCACTCCATCTCAGGCCAAGAAGGCTAAACAGTC
The DNA here is from genome assembly GCF_001447785.1 of Gekko japonicus. NCBI lineage: Eukaryota > Metazoa > Chordata > Lepidosauria > Squamata > Gekkonidae > Gekko > Gekko japonicus. The sequence goes on along the minus strand of NW_015164458.1, from coordinate 8,212 downwards.
TAATATTTCTTCTTTTCAAGCACAGATCTTAGCGCATTTGGCGCTCCTCGAGGATAGTCAATCGTCCACTTTGGGGACAGCTGACGCGGATACAGGGTTGATGCTGGAAGGCGAAGGGAGTCAACAGTTGGAGCTGTACACAGGTCCCAAGCGTCCTGCGGGGCAGGAGGATAAGGCTAGCGAAGGCACTCAGAGGGATCCATCATGGCCATGGGGTCCGGGTAATCAGGGCACATCGGGGGCATCTGCTTCAGGCAAGGTTGCCCCAGCTGTGGGCGGGGCTTCTCCATCACCCGTTGTCTGGCACTTTGTGCCGCTCGTGGTGGAGGGCGGGACTTCGCAATACGCGGGGCACGGGGATGGTACCTGCCTAATACCAGTGGCTATTCTTATGATCATGTCCCCGCCAAGGCTTTTCCCGAGGGCTGGGCCTTAGTGAGTGGCCTGTTGTTGAATGGATGGGAAGGAGGGGCATGAGATGGCTTGCGCTCCTTCCCCTGTTATTTGAAGGGAGGCAGGGGCCTCCTCTTCACATCTTGGTTGTACACCTAGGGAGTAACAACCTAGGTCTGATGAAGGGCAAGACCCTGGTGTTACAAGCTGAAGATGACTTTGCGATGATAAGAGCAAGGTGGCCTAGTGTGCAGATGGTCTGGTCAGCTATACTGCCCCACTGGGTGTGGCGTAAATTGGGAGAACCCTGGTGTATCAAACTGCCAACTGCCAGATGAGAACGGCCATGGAGGGGGGTTTAGGGCAATTTCTGCCGCACTCCGACATTCCAGGACCTGTACAGGGCTGACAGGGTGCACCTATCAGTCAAGTGCAATGGGTTATTTTTACAGGACTTGCGGCAAGGGATTAGTTAAGCCTTGGGCTGTTAGTGGGGAGCAAAGGCCAAAGCAGAGGCTTGGCCTTGGCAGTGGCAGGTTTGTGCGGGCAAGAAACCGGAATCAGTGAGCACCTTACGGCATTTTCTCATTAGGGAACAGGGGGTCATCAAGAACTGCCTTTGGATTTTAGGGTCCAGGGTGGGGAATGGTGATCACCTCTGGGAACCTCTTAGGGTAAGGCTCCTCTCTGCAAGTTGAAGGCTTCAGGGGTAGGCGCTCCTAGGTGGCAACCAGTTTGGCTGGGCTGCCGGTTGCGAGCCAGACTGCTGGCTCAAGACCGGAGCTAGGTGACCTGCCCGTGAAAAGGGCAAGGATGTTGGTTCAGGGGTGTGACACCTGCCTTGCCTGTTCTATGCTCGCTTAGTTGGTCCCTTGCCTCAATGTTATGTTAAATAGTTAATAAAGTGGTCCTTGTTTTCTTCCAAACGGTTGTCTGTCTTGTTATTCCCACTGGGGGGGGGGGGTATAATTGCCAATCTGGTAGTGCAAATCCTCCTCTTTCCTTTGAATCTTGAAGAGCTTTCAGCTTAATTCTGGGTCTTTTGCCTTGCCATATAAATTGTCTCACCAATTTGTCTAGTTCTTTAAAATATTGTTGATTTTTTGAAATTGGGATTGTTTGAAAAAGGAAAATCAGTCTTGGTAGGATATTCATCTTCACAGTCGCTACTCTTCCCATAAATTATAGTTTCAAATGTTTCCAGTTTTCTAAATCTTTTTTAATTGCCAACAAACGTTTCATATAATTGTCTTTAAACAGCGAGCTACACCTGTTAGTTAGGATTCTTCCTAAATATTTTATTTTCTTCTGGACTTCAATGCTCGAACAGTCTTGTATCACCTGTATTTGTTATCTAGTGCAGTTTTTGTCAATATTTTTGTTTTCTTAAGGTTAATCTATAAACCCGCATATTGCCTATATTTTTATTGCACATAAAAGTTGAATAATAGATGTTAGTGGTTCTTCCAAAATAAATACTAGATCATCTGCAAATGCTTGTAGTTTATACTCTTCTCCTTTGAGTGTGAGACCTTTAATTTCAGTATTTTCTTTGATCATATTATTTAATGTTTCAAGAGCAAAAATATATAAAAGGGGAGATAATGGATATCCTTATCTAGTTCCTTTTTAAATTTCTATGCTTTGTGAAAAATCTCCATTCACCATAATTTTTGCAAATTGTTTCGTATATATTGCTCCCACTAGTGTATATTGCTCCCACTAGTGTATTGTTCCAGCATAAAGGACCAAGAGAGATTGTCAAAGGCCTTTTCTGTGTCAAGAAATATCAGTGCCATTTGTTTTTCAGGATGTGCTTCAAAGTATTCAAGATAGTTCTCATGTTATTTCTCATTTGTCTTTTAGGCAAAAAACCTGATTGATCCTGATGGATTGTTTGAATCAACACTCTCTTCAGTCTATTTGCCAAAATAGATGCATAAATTTTATAATCAACATTAAGTAGTGAGATTGGTCTATAATTTTAAATTTCTTTTTCATCTGTGTCTGGTTTATGTATTAACATAATCAAAGCTGGATTCCAAGACAGGTAAATTTTTTTGTTCAGCTATATTTTGAATAGTATTTTTCAATGGTAATGCAATTTGATCTTCAAATATTTGATAAAATTCTGTGGGTAATCCATCTGGCCCTGGAGTTTTCTTTTTCCTCTGTTTTTTTATTGATTTGATTACTTCTGAAAAAGAAATTGCATCATTTAAATTTTCCTTTGTTCTTCTGAAAATTCTTCTTTATTATGTTTTTTTAAGAAATCTCTAATCTGGTCTTGATTAAAATTCCCTTCATGGTACAAGCTTCTATAGAAGGTTTCAATAATTCTTTTTAATTCCTTGAGAGAGTTTTTCTATTTCTCTCTCTCATCTTTCAATATTTTAATGTGTTTTTTTCCTGTTTCTTTTCTTAACTTGTATGCCAACCATCTGGTAGTTTTATTTGCATTTTTCAAAATCGTTTTGTTTTGCAAACATTATTTTCTTTGCAATCTCTTGAGATAATAAACAGTTAAATTGATGCTGTAAATTTTTGATCTTTATCCTTGAGTATTCTGTTTCAGGGCCTAGTTTCATCTTTTGTTCTTATTGTTTAATTCGGTCTTCAATCTGAGTATATTTTTGTTTTCTTTTGTTTTCATCCATGCATCTTGCTTAATAAGCCAACCCCTTGCATATGCTTTATTTACACCAGGTATTTCTCCTTCTTAGCTTTCTTGCCCTGTGGAAGGGAACTCAAATTAATTTGCATGTCTTCCAAAGGCTCGTGGGAATGCTTTTGAAAGACTCACCATGACTTAGGTGGTATACAGCAGGACTGGGCTAGCAGAAAGGGGGATTGTTGGAGATGTATTGAAGGTACCACTCGTGAGTGCCCTCTAAGTTTCATGTCCTGTGGAAGGGAACTCAATGTCAAGTCCTGGATGCAATTACTCCCACAAAACTCTTGCAGCAGCAAGATTTATTAGGAGATAAAGAGGTTCCAAGCATGGACAGCTTCTGTGTCGAAAATGGCTTCCAGATGCCAGTCCCCCCAATATAGTAAAAGCAGGAAAACCCACATATGCCAAATGACCAATCACTTCTCTCATTCAGCCCGCCACACGTCTGCTTCTGCCCATATGACCACCCCAGCACCCGCAAGCTAACAGTTACATTATCTAAAAGCTTTGCAAACTACAAAGTCATACCAAACAGTGAGATCATACTCATCCCAAGATGTTTTCTCAGGAGGCCCCTGCATGAGAACTGTTATGAGGTAGCACTAATCAAGCAAAACGGACAACCATACACAGTCTCCCCCCCCTTCAGTTCCCAGCAGAGAAGATAAACAGGAATGGAAAGGAACAAGGTTACTTAAGAACTGTAGAAATACATGAGAATCCATACGGAAATACATGGCAAGCAAGGCCTGAGCTTGACGCTAAAAATGCATTTAAACAACTTCCAGTTGATGGCGGCGTGCTAGCAGACTCACCTCCCAGACCTCCCAGGGGTGAAGCTGTGCTCCAGCCGAAGGAGGGGAAGCACAGGTTCATCACCCCCCCAGGGATCCGGTGAAGGGACCCTGGCCATGGAACTTTCAAGAGGTTGCCTCTTCGATGGTGGAATGCCGGAGAATTGAGGCACCTCTTCGTTCTGACAGTTCCCCCTGCTGAGAGACCGAATGGACTTAAGTGATGCCGACCGGGGCAAGCGCAGGAGATTGAGCATCAGAAATGAAGCTGAAAGCGAGGTCAGAAGACCAATTATGAACGTGAGTCAGTTTTAAAGCATTTTGAAAGGAAAAAGATAGCTCCCCACCCCACCCTACTGAATGGGGAAAAGGCGAGCAGGGGAGGGACGATTGAACGATTGAGGGGGGGAGCGGAAGAAAACGCGAAGAAAACTGTCTAGGGCATGCCAGAAAACAAGGGAGAGAATCTTAAAGAAATGATGAGTGAAATGCTGGCCCCAGTGACAGAGGTGAAGGCGGAATCGTTGGGAAGCGATATGGATGTGGTCTACAGATCATATTCAGGCTATATAAAGAAAAATAATCTGCCTGGGGAAATTGTTATAAGATTCTCGAAGAGGCATGTGAGGGATGCAATCCTGAAAGTAGTTTCTGGAGTACCCCTGAAAGTGGGAGAGAATGTCATCAGAGTCTTAAAAGACATTCTATTTGAAATAAGACAACGGAGAAAGAAATACAAAGACCTTGTTCTTTTTCTTCAGACAAATTCAATTGGATACAGATGGCACTAGTGGGGATTCAAAATCAAGGATAAAAAAGAAAAGATTGACTCTGTCCTGAAAGCTCGGGAATTTCTAAGGGACCAGCTGGGAGATCTAGTGGAGGAGAAGAAAGGAGAGATGGACAGTAAGTCCAGTGGCGAGCTGGACTCAGGTTCTTCCGGAGAGGACTCTCTCTCAGAGCAAGGGGAAGCAGCCCCTAAAAGTCCTTATAAGTTGCAGAAGAGATGTGGAAAGGAGAAGTAAAGGCTGAAGGACTCTGAATTGTGCCTTTGAGAACTGGGAAATAGGATGAATGGGGGTACTTGTTTAAGGCAGTTAAAGTTTAAGACTTAAAGGAAAAAGTTACTATAATTATGTGACTCAGTTTATAATGGTAGAAACGAAGTGAAGACTTGATGTAGTTAAGTGGGTGGGAGATCTCCTCTCTTGGGATTTTAGTTAGTAGTGGGTATCTTTCTTCGTCCTGTAAATGTAGTTCCCCCTTCCTTTTTCTGTTATAGTTTTGTAGTCTTATATTTTAAAAAAAACCTCCAAGGGCTCAAGAAAAATGCATTTAAACGTTCTCTGACCTGTCTTTTCCCAGGTCCCATGATGCCCCCCCCCCAATTCCACAGTGGGAGGGAGAAGAAAGCCCAAGGGCAAACTATGGCACTCTCAACCTGGCCACCACCAGCAGCAGGCAGTGTGTGTGTGTGGGGGGGGTCTCTTCTCAAAAATAAGGTTTGTTGGCAAGGCAGGACTTTTAATTAAGGGGGCAGGCCCCAAAATGCCCCACTATAACTACAGGCCAGGATGTCATCCTCACCTGATGTTGCTGGGCTCAAAAACCATAACTGAGCTAAAGCTCTGAATAAGAGAGACTATAGGCCTGAACTACAATGTGCTTGAATTGCAATTGCTAGCAACGCAGAGAACACCTGCGCTTTGGCCTTTGACTCTTGACTTAAGGTTTGTGCCATCTAACACAAGCTCTAAAAGTATTAGGTAGTTAAGCTTATTTTCTTGCTGCATGATTTTAGAGTAATGTGTTAGTTATAGAATAAATGTTCATATTGATAGAAACTGAAATAAACTTTATAAATCTTTTTTTTAAATTAACAACTGTCTGGCTACTTGTGTGCAACTGCCCTGGGGACTACCTACCTCACAGGGTAGTTGTGTGGATAAAATGGAGGAGGACAGAATGTTGTGATCTACTCTAGGTCCCCACCGGGGCAAAAGACCTGGTGTAAATACATGGATATTACAAGAATTTTTTTACGTAGTCTCTCTTCCTCCCTTTATTGGAGTAACAAAACGTCTACAGAATAGCAGCACTATAAACCTAGTTGTTTTCTTCCTACAAACAAATGGGTTTGACCTTAGCGGCTCACCCTTTATAGATTAACTGCGTCTTAAACAGATGAAGCCTTTTCTTCTTTCTTAAATGGGAAGCTTTAAGCAATTGTGTCCCCAAGGATGCAGGACCCCTTGAAGTATCAAATTACATGTGACAAGGTCAATCAGGCTTCAGGCCAGGCTTAAAACAGATTTAATGAAGTAGGTGATGGGGGACCAAAACATTGTGGGTAATGAGAAAGAGACGCAGAAGAGAAAAACAAGGAAGGGAAGCTGCACAAGCAGAAAGGAAAGTCTCAGAATGAAAATGTAAGGGAGTGTTGCAAGGGCCAGAGGTGCAGGAGAAGCATGATAAAAGAAAAAGGATCATCTGGAAGCCCTCTGCAGAGGACTATGCAAGATGAATGTAAGAAGGTGTTTTGTATGCTGCGCATCTGCAATTGTAGCATATGAGTTTGGAATGTGGGAGCAGGTACAAATTCAGTACACATTCTCTCCCTGTGTGGCAGTCAGATCCAAGAATAAAACAATCCACTATTGCACATGCAGTAGTGTTTTCCCACAGTTCCCACTCACCCAAACCTGGCTCTTGAAGATTTTGTCTCCCCCTACTGCTGTTTTCACTCTGACCTGGATGACCCAAGCTAGCCTGCTCTTGTCTGATCTGGAAAGCTAAGCAGGGTTAGCCCGAGTAAATACTTGGATGGGAGACCACCAAGGAAGTCAAGGGTCACTACACAGAGGCAGTCAATGGCAAACCACCTCTATTTGTCTTTTGCCTTGAAAACCCTAAGGGGTTGCCATAAATTGGCTGCAACTTGATGGCACTTAACACATACACAGACCGTTGTTTCCCACATTATTCAAGTACATAAAACACTGACGTTTCATAGCTACTACTTACATGTGTCCCTTATGGCTGTGTGATTCAATGTTTATTAAAGTCAAAGGTGTTAGACTTGGATCAGTTTGCACATCCACATTTTTCACTGCCTGATGATAACTGGAGTTTCTTTTAATACACTTAGCCACATCTGCCAGATTCTTATACTTAAGCCTTGCTTGATTAACAATAAAGTATCTCTTGACTGAATAATTTTTATCTTGTATTCTTAGTCCATCTTCCCTACAGGACCCAATGTCTGTTAATAGGAAAAGCTGGCAAACTGTCCTGATCTAGATAATTTTGTTTCTGTCAGTCAGTCACCTTTATTGGCATGTACTGATACTACAAACAGCAGTTGAATGAAGAGGGGTACAAAGCCAACTATATAAAAGTTTTTGTGGCATTTAAAAAAGAAAATTAATACTATAATATTTCATAGAATCATAGAATGTTAGAGTTGGAAGGGACCTTGCGGGTCATCTAGTCCAACTCCCTGCACTCTGCAGGTCATCTAGTCCAACCCCCTGCACACTTTCCTGACAGACTCTTATTGCGGACTGTAAAAACAGGGCTACCTTCTCAGTAACTTCGGGTAAGCAATCGTTCAGCAGACGATAAACCTTAATGTGATCAGAAAGGCCTGACATTCCAGATAGAAACAAGTTTAAATGTTTAGCACAGAGATCTGCATATAAGTAACAATGAAGGAGAATATGTGACACTGATTCAACGCAGCTGGAATTACAAAGACAGGTCCTGGCCAAGAATGCAATCTTATTAAAACCTACCATATAACACTGCTGATGGCATAGGAATGAGGCCCTAGAGGTACTTCAAACAACACTGGACATGAGGGAAAGTGATCTAAATCCTCCCACTTTCTTTTATGCAGTATAGCTGAAATTTGTTCGAAAAGGAATTACTTTCAGTTTCAAAATATTTTTTTGCAAATGTCTGGAACTGCAATGGGGTGCAAATTTGCACCAGAATTGGTGAATTGTTTTATGAATAGATTTGAAAATCAATTCATCCTGACTTCTGGTTTATGGTGGCACGCTAGCAGACTCACCTCCCAGACCTCCCAGGGGTAAGCTGCGCTCCAGTTGAAGAAGGGGGTGCGCAGGCTCGCAAACCTCCCCAGGGGCCCGGTGAAGGGACCCTGGCCATGAAACTTTTAAGAGGTTGCCTCTTCGAGGGCGGAATGCCTAAGAATTGAGGCACCTCTTCATTCCAACGGTTCTCCATGCTGTGAGACCGAATGGGCTTAGCGACGCTGACCGGGCCGAGCGCAGGAGATCACATGGCAGAAACGAAATGAAAGCGAGCGGGGGAGGGACGCCTCCCA
>NW_015164457.1:9380-11122 GCF_001447785.1 Gekko japonicus | reverse complement strand
CCTCCGTGAGGTCGATGGAGGTCATGAACTCCTCCGGATGAAGGGCCTCTGTTATGGACCGGAGGGTTTCCATGCGAAAACGTCTCAGCCGAGTGAACCTGTTCAGGAACTTTAGATCCAGGATCGCTCTCCAGCTTCCGTTTCTTTTGGGAACGGTGAAGAAGATGGAATATACACCTTGTCCCTGTTCGTTTATTGGAACCAATTCTATTGCTTGAACGCTGGAAAGGTGACGGATGGCATCTAGAGTCCTTGTTCGTTTGACAGTATCCTTTGTTTCTGGGGATGGAACAAATCGATCTGGTGGTCTGCTGAGGAACTCTATGGAGTACCCGTTGCGGGTGACTTCCTGTGCCCATGCATCCGCGCCGGAGTCGACCCAGGACTGATGGAAAAGAAGAAGTCGACCCCCTACAGGCGCATGATGGTAGTCACGCCTTGGTGTTCTTAAAGTCTCTGCCAGGCTTGTCATCCCTAGGGGGGAAGGATCTGCCTGACCTATTGAAGAAGGTATTTCTTCTGAAGGACTGCCTTGAGGTTCCCCATAAAGGGCGTCTGCTGTCCCTATTGAACCTGTAATTAGGCCTTTGACCTCGAAAGGGAAAGTTATTCGTGCCTCTGCGGTCCCCTCTGCCCAACGATCTCGGCATGGCTTTCTTCTTGTCTTTGGTTCAATGAGTATTTTGTCCAATGCGTCACCAAACAGTCTGTCCCCCTGGAACGGATATGCTGTAACAATTCCCTTAGCATGGAGGTCCGCTTGCCAGGCCCTCAGCCACAGGGTCCTTCTGGCGGCTACTGTTGAAGCCAGGGCTCTGGAGGAAAAAACCATTGCATCTAAAGTGGCGTCAGCAGAAAAGGAGGAAGCTTGTAGTAGCCTATTAGCTCCTTCAGCAATGCGTTTGTTGGATTCCGGAATCAACAGCAACATCTTTTTGGACCATGCAATGGAAGCTCGTGCTACTACGGTCGCTGTTGCTGCCGCTCTAATGGCCATGGCTGTAGCTTCGTGGGCCTTGCGTAAGGCGAAGTCAGCTTTCCGATCCAGAGAGTCTCTGACCAGACCTTCTCCATCCTCTGAAAGCAAGCTAGACGTCTGGAGTGCTGTAATGGGTGCATCCACTAGGGGGTCCTGCAAGAGTCTGTCAGTAAAGTTAGGCAGAGCATATAACTTTTTAACATTAGGAGGGCAGTTTTTATTTGCCATGGGTTTAGCCCACTCCTTGACTAATTGCTTCTCTAAAAACTCTGGAAAAGGAAAAACTTTTTCAAAGCCTGGGGTTCTGGGAAAGTAATCCTTGCTCCCCCTGGGTCTGGAGTCATCTGCATGCCCTGACCTGTCTAGGTCATCTGACTTAGATTTAGGTATGAGCTCTAGCATATAACTTTTTAACATTAGGAGGGCAGTTTTTATTTGCCATGGGTTTAGCCCACTCCTTGACTAATTGCTTCTCTAAAAACTCTGGAAAAGGAAAAACTTTTTCAAAGCCTGGGGTTCTGGGAAAGTAATCCTTGCTCCCCCTGGGTCTGGAGTCATCTGCATGCCCTGACCTGTCTAGGTCATCTGACTTAGATTTAGGTATGAGCTCCAGGGTGTTGGATCCCCAAGCATCGAGAATAAATCCACGTTTTCAAGAAAAGCAAAATTTATTTCAAAGCGTTGAAGACATACTCAAACACGTTCTTTGTTAGAACTGGGGATACACAGTTAGGTCAAGCATAATAAAGGAAATTCAAACAGA
>NW_015164457.1:0-4213 GCF_001447785.1 Gekko japonicus | reverse complement strand
ACCTGCTGCGCGGGGACTCCCGGTGCTTGTAGCGGCTGGGCAGGCATCGGCGGCGCGGGAAATCCCGGTGCAGGAGCAACTTGTAACTGCGCGGCGTGTGCGTCCAGGAAATTGGCCATTCTAACGTCCAACATTCCCGGCAGGCCTTCCATCACATCCTGGAATGCCCGCATTAAGTCTCTCACCGAGTCTTCCAGTTCTGCTAGTCGTTCCCCGGTAGTTTCCTCCGGGATGGGGTCCCGAGGGCGGTAGTCCGGGGGTGGGTCATAGTCCTCTTCCGTTTGGAAGGCTCCGGTGCCCTCCTCATCTTCTGCGTGACCACGCGGTCCCGACGGCTCGAACATCCACTCCTCGATGTCTTGCTTGGGACTCTCCTTCTCCGAGGTAGACCCTGGCTCCGGGAACAATCCCTTGTCAAACAGACTCTCACGTAATCCGCTCCCCCGACGGGAGTACACCTCACGGGTGCCTTGGGTGTTGTACATAGTCCAATCATCCTGCTGGTGAGTCTTCCGCGGACCCCATTGCGAAGGGGTCGGAGGCGGCCAAGACAGATGTGCAGGCAGGCGGGGAATCGTTCCCCCCACGGCACCCTCCATCGAGGCTGCAGTCGTGAACACCAAAGACGCGGAGGTTTGTGGGACCGATCCCGAGTCCCCCTCCGTGTTAGGTAGGTTTCCCTCAATTCCGCTCATGATCTTGCCAGATTCGGAACGATAGGAGAAAGGGAGTTCTAACAATATGTTGGATCCCCAAGCATCGAGAATAAATCCACGTTTTCAAGAAAAGCAAAATTTATTTCAAAGCGTTGAAGACATACTCAAACACGTTCTTTGTTAGAACTGGGGATACACAGTTAGGTCAAGCATAATAAAGGAAATTCAAACAGATACAGATCCAATGAATAGCATTCCCGCTGGCGGGTTAATGAAACGGTTGCGCGCCCAGTCCATGGGAACCAGGCAGAACATCAGACAAAACACAGGTGCAGTACTCATGAGAAAAGCAATAGGCAAGCATTACAGCATCTTCTCCCCCACACAACCTCCAGCAGTTATCTTGTGCATTCCAACGCAGGAACAGGATGATAGAAAACAAGCCGGGTGCAACAGGGAAAGGATATGTACACAGAGGTCACAGAAAACAGAATGGCAGCTTGCTGACACAGGGCTGACATTGTCTTTTTAAGAAGATATTGGTAATCTTCCGCTTTAAAAAACCTCATAGAAGGTTCAGGAACCTCCATGTCTTCTTCTTCCTCCTCCTCATCTGAGAAAAATTCTCCCTCTTCTCTCTCATCAGCTTCGCTATCACCCATCTGAGAGAGATCCCAAGGCACATCTTCCCTCAAAGAACAATGATGTTCTTTTCTGGCCGCCTTAGTTGGCCAGCTAGGTCTCCCATCCCCTGGACAAACATTGTTTTGTGAACTCTGTGAGTAAAAATCGCTAGGATCATGGGAGTGCCCTGTACAGGCAGTAACTGTGGGTGGGGCACGGTTAATGGCAGCAACCTCTTCCCTCATCGTTTGTCTAAGAAATTGTATCACCTCAGGGGATAAAAGCACCCTAGTTTCCTTGGCAATGTTACTCATGGTAGCCTCGGCAAGATTGTCACAATCCTGTGTCTGCACGATTGCAACATCATCCAAGGTTACATTGTGGCTTGTGGAAGCAGCGACAGCTGCCCTGCAGCCTCTCCCTGTCTCCTCAGGGGATTTAAGTTTTGCCGGTCGGTTTAAAATGGCGCCCGCCTCATGTTCCGTTGACGGAGAGTGAGGATGCTTCTTTGCCCGTTTCTCTTTTGATTTGGCTGTGCGCATTTTGGTGGAGGGGATGGAAGAGACCTCTTTTCCCCCCTTTTGACTTCTCTTGTGCCGGCATAAGGGCGTTTCCCCGTTCAGTATCGGAGAAAAAACCGTCTGAGTCGTCTCTCTCCAACATTCTCCAGACGGAGCGTCGGTTGAGGGCAGGCAGATGAGGAGTTTGAGAGAAATAACAGAATGTAGCAAGAGTAACAGATTCAGTTGAGTTAAGTTGAGTTGAGAAAATAGGTAAAGCTAGGAAAGGAAAAAATTGGCTGGGTAGGTAATTGGTGGAAATACAGCATGAGTGCTAGCTAAGTGCTGCTCTCCCTATAGAGGCAGGAACGAAACTGGAAGCTGAGGGGCGTTTCCTACTACTGGACAGGAAATGAAGTTCTTTGTTCCTGCCTCCCTAAGGAAGGGGTCGGAAACACCCAGCAAGATGTCCTCCGCTCAGAGGGAGAACAGCCAGCTCACAGACAGTCACCAGGCGGCCTGAATGCTCTGCAGTCTGGAGCACTGACGCCGTCTGTTTGCCACGTTGCTCTCCTTGTCAGCGGAAAGAGCTCCCTAAAGAACTCATTTTGTGTTTTCTTGGGGCCAGTGTTTGCTGACATCACCCCCCCCCCAGTGTCTCCCTCCTGTTCTCGAGGGGGAACTTCTTGCCCCTTTCCTAGTGACCAGCATGGTGGGCCCTTGAGAGGTGATTTCTATGGACAGAGCTTCTGGGGCTTATGTTGCTACCGACAACCGAGCCCAGGAAGAGCCAGGAAGCTGGAAGTCCTGCTTGGACTTAAGCACACCCCAAAAGACACTGCAGTTCGTGAGTGGATTCTCTGCCGTTGGCCACATGACGTCTATCTTGGGGGGGGGGGCTGGTATGTTGGCCTTCTTGGTTCGTCCTCATTTAGCCCCAAAGGCTCTTCTTCCAGAATGCGAACCAATGTGGTTTCATTTTTGAGATACGAGTGGCCTCTCTTCTACCAGGAAGATGTTTCCTGGTCAACTCCATCTGATACATCTAGAAATAAAAAACCCCTAATAGAATGGAAATGTGATAGAGATTTTAAAAAAATGGATGGATCACTGAGGTTCTGAACCGCCAAATGAGCAAATGCAGCAGGCAGCGGACTGAAGGCTAGGGAAGGGTCTGTGGCCTTTGACCCTCAGCTGCCTCCTTTCCTGGCGATGTGGATGCCTGCTCTGATTGGCCCTTTGTGCACCGGTCTTTCCCTTTGCATCTCCATCGACTCTTATATCTTTTTCTGCATTCCCTCCCACTTTCACCTCTCAGGCCCTTTTGATTTTTCTTTTTGGCTCTGCATTCCTTTCTGGCCCTCCGGCCATCTGTTCACTTTCTGTTCACTCTCTCCTTGGCTTTCCCAAAAGTGGTTTTGCTGCAGATTTTTTTTTTACTTGTTTCACTTCAAAGTCGATGGCAGTTCTGAAGCAGCCACATTCCCTCAGATTTTGCAAAGAGTCCCCTTTTCTCTGCTCCTGTTTCTGCCCCTCCCGTTTGGTCCACACAACCGCCACCTGCGAGGTCTCTTGTTCCTCCGTCCTGCTTTCCTCCCTGCTTCTGCGCCACCACTGCGAGGGTTCCCCACCATTCCCACTCAAGTCTTTTTAAAAACAAGCCCTTTAAGGCCAGTGATATCAATCATGGATCTTTTGGGTCAGTTGTTAAAGGAACCAGAGGAATGTGAGAGCTCGTTAGAAAGTGAAGCTTTTCTCTCTCTCTCTCCCCCCCCTCCCGGCGTGTGCATTCTCTTGTGGTCCCCCTCCCTCCCACACTAAAACCAGCACAAGGGGGAAAGGTGCTCTCTGATGGTCTGAAGTGCAAAGGGGGGGAGGTCTAGCGCCAGAGGGGTGTGTGGAAAATCAGGAAACCAAGACCAGGGGCAAACTCAGCAAGGACAGCTGATGATGTTAAGCCCGAGGGTGTGTGTGTGTCCCCAGAGGCAAGGAAGTCAGGGATCCATGGGTCTAAAGTGCCAAGGATGCCCCCCCCCACCCAATTAAGAAGAAATGTGGACTTTGGTTGAAGCTGCAACCTCTCTGACAGAAGTCTCTGCATGGTCGTTGTCTCTGGGTGACACACAAAAATAGCTGTTTAGAGTAAGTGGAATAAAAGTGCTAAAAAAATACCTGGGCACAACCCGGCCAGCCAGCTCACTGCAGGCTGTGTTGCCCTCTCCCACCACTCGCAGGGAGCCTCTGGTTGTTGGACGCGACTGCACTGCTGCAAGGGGGTAGTATTGTACTGTTATCTTTTTTAAAAAAATTGTGCAACCCCCCCCCCCCCGCATCACATGTGAAATTCCACCCTGATTTTTAAAGTGTGTTTTTTAAATTGTAGCTGCACGATAAATACACCACAAATGGTGTAAGACTGGTGAGGACGGCAGG
>NW_015164456.1:7613-11355 GCF_001447785.1 Gekko japonicus | reverse complement strand
GCAGCCATGTTGGTCTGAAGCAGTAGAGTCTAGTAGCACCTTTAAGACCAATGAGAAATGAGCAAGGTATGAACAATGAAGTTCAGGGGATTTTGCTGTGTGATCCATCTAACAAGCCAACAGTTGTTGCCAGGAAGTGTGTGCTCAACAAATGTACCTAAGCCTGCCTTCTTGATGAGGATGTACATGTTTACAATGTCTGTCACATTCACAGATGACATTTTTAGGAGCACACCTAACATAATGGGTGAGAAGTACCTCAGCACGTAGCTTTGGGAAGGCCTCTTCCTCCACCTGCCCTCCCCCACCTAACAACCCTCCCAGAGGTTCTAGGAAAACACAAGAACATGAGAATTGGTTGTAGCTCATCTGAAGCTCTTTGGTCAAAGAATCTGAAAAATAAATCTCAATTAAAGAATCATATCCTTCTACTGGAAAAGAAATGTTTGAAACGATAACTTTATCAAGGATAGTTGCTATTTTTTAATGTAAGCATTTGCTCTAAGACGCAGGAACTTCACCTAACATGAATGCCTCGAGTCTGTTCGGAACAAACCATTTCCTAATTAGGAAACAAAGTCTGTCAAAAGACTGTTTTTGGAATGGAACCGGAGAGGTCAAGGGGCTTTGCTCCAACTCAGCCGACTGAGCCAAAAAAAATCCTTGGAGCAAGGAGGGGAGGGGGGACACGGCATTTCTGTCTGAGCATGGTGAACTCCACAGGAAAGCCATATTTAGTAACAAAGCTCAGAAATTGGAGGAAATGGGAGCTTTCTTTGCTGCCAGCCGAGCTGCAATTTAAACCCCCAGGATGCTCCACAGAGCAGTGATGAGAATGCACAGTAGCTGGTTCAGCCAACCTGTAATGCACGTCTCCCCCGGGGTGATTAAGGGATGCAATTAACTGCTAATTGTCTCCTGCTCCCTGGAAGTTCTAAAACTAATTTCAGCACACCAAGCTCCCAGCACAGTATTGCCGAGGCAGGGTTGCTTAGAAATACACTTCAGTCTAATATTCCCGTTCATAGAAATACCTGGCAGTAGCTCCTTACAGAGGTATATTATGAGTGATTTCTGATATTTTTACCTAAGCTTTCAGGGAACAGTCTCCTTTTGTACCTTTTAATATCAAAATAATACTTTTTTTAAAAAAACCCTTCAAATCTACCATTCGAAAAGCGCAATTTAAAATAACAAAAGTCAACACACAAAAGAAGAAAAAGCATAACAATCAACAAGAGCAGAGTCACCAGTCCTATGCACATTTCCTCTGGAGTAAACTGCCTTAAGTTCAGTGGAACTTAGTTCTGGAAATAAAACAGGCATAGGATTGTGCCATTAACATCAACAGGTCTTACAGCCTGTGTGCTGTAGTGCTTAGAGGGCCAAACTAGGAGCTGCAAGACTGGGTTCAGATTCCCATTTGGCCCTGAGGCTCACTCGGTGACCTTGTGCCAATGAATTTCTCGCAAACTCACATACCTCGCAGGACCCTTGTGAGGATGAAATCAGGAAAACTGAACCATGCTCACTTTGAACTCCTTGGAGGAAAGGTGGGATAAAAATGTGATAGAAGGGTAGCAGGTGCTAACCAATGCTCCCTCTAAGCTGTGGAGTCTTGTGAGCAAAAATTCTACTTTGTGAGCGACTAGTGTTAAAACTGTGAGCGAGCGATTTGGCTACTGTGTCAGTTAGTTTGCTCTGGAGCCCTCCTTCCTGAGCTGAGACAAAAATGTGTGAGCCGGAGGCTAAAAAACTGTGAGCTAGCTCACCCTAACTCAGCTTAGAGGGAACATTGGTGCTAACCTATGTTATGAGAAAGGGGAAGAGTCTTTGTTCTTTTCTTTAAAATCTGAAATGAGCTCCAAGGGGAATACCACCGGTACCATGTCATTACAGAGCAGGCTCTGGGCCTACAGTGCCCTCCAGACTGAAGTGCGGTCCATGGCAGGAACTTGTGGGATTAGTCAAACAGCTAGTCAGTCATTGCTCAGCGATAACCTAAAACCAGGGATAACCTAAGACCAGAAGGTCTTAGAGTCTGTCCCCAGTGTCTCCTGTTACAAAAGGATCAGTAAGTGACGTGAAAGACCACTGCCTATAATCCCACACAGCCACCAGCAGCCAGTGCACAAAACACTGATCCCGATAGGCCAACAGTCTGACCCTGTCTAAGGCAGCTTCATATGCAGAAAGGGAAGGCAGATAAGAAAGCCCTCTCAATGAGTGGTATGTAAATGAACAGTTCACAAGACACTATTTAACATTGCTAATAATAAAAAGTGTCAGTGTTATCTAACTAAATCAGCAAGTACAAAATCATATGTTGGAGAATGCGATCGTTCTTGTAGGGGACTTAGAGAGACCTCCCTCGGCACAATTCAACTTCTCTGTTTGACAGAGTGGAGCAGAAGCTCACCTGTCCCCAGTAGACAAGGGGGAGACCTGGATGGCCCAGGCTCGTCCAGTCTCAGCAACTAAGCAGGGCTGGCCCTGGTCAGTATCTGGATGGGAGGCCACTGAGGAATACTAGGGGTGCTACGCAGAATCAGGCAATGACAAACCACCTCTGAACGCCTCTTGCCTTGAAAACTCGATGGGGTTGTCATAAGTCGGCTGCGACTTGACAGCAAAAAAAAAAGAAAAAAGTTTGCATGCATGCTGCCACCCAAGGCAAAGTTAGTGACACAGAGGATGTGGTCTCCTTTCCATCATGCTAGCAACTGCTGCCAGGAAAGGGGTCCTCTCCGTGTGCCTTGTTACTAGTTTGGTGTAGTGGTTAAGTGCGTGGACTCTAATCTGGGAGAACCGGGTTTGATTCCCCACTCCTCCACTTGTAGCTGCTGGATGACCTTGGGCAAGCCATAGTCCTGTCAGGGCTCTTCTTGGAAAGAAGCTCTCTCAGCCCCACCTACCTCACAGGGTGTCTGTTGTGGGGAGGGGAAGGGAAAGGAGTTTGTATTGTGAAGAGGTCAGCATGTGGGACCACCTTGGACCAGTCACTGTCTCTCAGCCAAACCCATCTCACAGGGGTGATGTGGGGGTGGGGAAGGGAGAGAACTACCTCGTGTGCTTCTTGAAAGAAAAGTAAATGTTGTCAATACACCCATGATCTCAACTGAGCAGATCCCATGGTTCAGATTCTAGATTACATCTGTTACATTTTAGGAGAAAAGCCACAGTACCAAGTTCATTTTACCCTGGGCTGTTGTCTGTGTACTGACCTGGAAATCATCTGCCCTGCTTACCTCCAGTGAGTTTCCCCTATGCATCTGCACAGCACCATCACTGTACGTGGCAAATACCCAAAAGCAAGGCAAAACATCTGCTCTGCAAAGTTCACATAGTTCCTCTCCTGCTCTGAAGCCAGAAATAAATGCAGCTCTTACTCCTCAATCAATCAATCAATCAATCAACCAATCAATAGACCTTTAATGGCATATAACTCTTACTCCTTAATAGTGCAAACCAGAAGCTAAAATGACAAGTGCCCAATCCGGCAGTCTAGTTTAGACTAAGGTGGGTTTGAAGAGAACCTGTTGAAATACTTAAGTAGGGGGGGGGAGATTAAGTGTGCAATGCAGACGTTAATTGACGCAAGGACAGATGCACTGCATCTAAAGCAAAAGGGAACACTGGGAACAAATCTAAGCCAAAGCCTGGAGCGAAAGAACAGTGCCCAGCAAAGATCGCTCTGGATGGTGCTTTGATGGCAGAGTGACACAGGAGGAATACATCAACA
>NW_015164456.1:0-2902 GCF_001447785.1 Gekko japonicus | reverse complement strand
TGAGTAGCTGTCCATCAACAGATAGAGCTGCGTGTCATCAACATACTGGTGACAGCCCAGCCCAAACCTCCGTACCAACTGGGCGAGGGGGCACATGTAGATGCTAAACAACATTGGCAAGAGGATAGCCCCCTGTGGCACTCCACATTCCAGTGGGTATTGCAGGGAGACTGTCTCACTGAGTGCCACCCTCTGTCCCCAGCCATGGAGAAGGAGGAAAACCATTACTGTAAGGCACGCCCCCCCCCCCGTATTCCTACATCAGCGAGGCGGTGGGTAATTAGAACAAACGCTGCCCTTAGGTCAAGAAGCAACAGCAGCACCAACCCAGCCCAATCCAGGTGTATCTTGAGGTCATCCGTAAAGGTGACCAGTGCCATCTCTGTCCCGTGGCCTGGAAACTGGACTGGAATGGATCCAGGGTGGATGCATCATCCAGGAAAGCCTGAAGCTGTTCAACCACTGCCCTCTCAACTACCTTGCCCAGGAACAGCAGGTTCGAAACTGGGTGGTAGTTGGCTAGGACCGCAGGGTCCAGTGATGGTTTTAAGAATGGGTGTATCACAGCCTCCTTCAATCCCCCTGGGAAAGCCCTTACGAAAAGGACAAGTTGATAATCTCTTCCAGTGGGGCCTGGACACCATACCCACCGGCCAGGATGGGCACAGGTCAAGAAGGCAAGTGGTAGGCCTCACAGCTGCTAGGATCCTGTCAACATCCTCCTGGGAGAGTTGGATGAAGTGGTCCAAAAGCATACACAAACACAGTTTGTGTACATAGAACTTTACATGTTGATTACCAAAATGAATGATCTTTATTCAGTAAGTATGATTTTTAAAGCAGCAGTCTGATATTCACTTCTGGATGAAAACATGTCTCTGCTTAAAAAGGCAAGGTAGTTGCCTGGATTCTTGCTGAATTTGCTGGCCTTGCAATAAAAAATGTCTCTTGTCTCCCTTTTGATCATAAATCATCTTTCCTTTTGCAACCAGCAGCAGGATTTCCAAACTGATCTTCTTCACTACAGCTCACTGGGAGACTTCTGAGCCGTCTTAGGAGACACGGAGCCAAGAGTCAGCGACTCTGCTAATAACTTGATTTATCGTGGCTGCCAAACCACCTACTGTGCCTGCAACATGCAAATGTGAAGTGTAAAGGGTTACGCAGCCTCTCTGACAGCTGCAGCCAGGCAAGTTAAAAAGAAAACAGGAAGTGGGAATGAACAGAAGTCACTCTGAAGTCAACTGAGCCATGTCAGGACTGCATGAACATTCTCCCTGGGAGGAGGGACACCTTTCCTTTGATGACTTTTGGACATGCAGTTTAATGACTTTTTCACTGGCCAGTGTAAATAGAAAAAGAGCCAGGAAAGTGGAGAGGTGGTGAGATTTGAGTCCAGTAGCACCTTAGAGGCCAACAAGACTTTCAGGGTGTAAGGCTGCAAGAGTCAAAGTTCCCTTCATCAGACACAGTGCAATAGAAGTTGTTGTGTACCCAGAGAAGCCGCACACGTGGCCGGGTCCGCACATGACCATGCGAATGGCCCAAGCTTCACTTCCAGAGACGATAGCCTGAATGGATCCTAGGGTGCACCTATTGGACAGCTAGGATCCGAGAATTGACCTATGGGACTTGGGTGCACTGTAAATAATCCTATCACGGGTGTGGGTGTGTGTTTGGGTGTGGTTTGCTATGGGGATATAAGCTAGCCCCTGGCCCGGCTACTTCATCTCAAGTTCTCCTATGTACAAATAAAGTATGAGCTGAAATCACTACACTATGCATCAGTCTCAGTACTTTATAGAAGTGGAGATCTGAGTCCTTTTTACCATCATCAGAAGGCAGGAGGGGTGTTGTAAAAAATGCTTATAAAGGATGCAAAGGTGCACTGAATATTGTAGTCAACTTGATTACAGCAGAGGGGAATGCTTGGGGGAAAGGGGGTTGGTTCCACAGGGCTATCTGTACCCCTCTTTAAGGGTAAAAGGTACAAAGTTCACTACAAGAGACAGGAGATCTCTTCAGACATCACATTCACACAAACTGGGAGTCTGCCGACCATGTATATTGATTACAGCAGAGGGGAATGCTTGGGGGAAAGGGGGTTGGTTCCACAGGGCTATCTGTACCCCTCTTTAAGGGTAAAAGGTACAAAGTTCACTACAAGAGACAGGAGATCTCTTCAGACATCACATTCACACAAACTGGGAGTCTGCCGACCATGTATATCAGGTCCCTGTGATGCACCCAACATGCACAGCCACCACTCCGTGCAGATGGGACAATGAATGTATTTTCCATGCACATACAGCATTTTATGGAAAATGCATGCATTGCTAAATTCACACAAAATGCTAAGTGAACGTGCATGTGTGAAAGCCACATGCACACTGAACATCCATGCACTGTCACACAAAATGGTGACTGCAAGTTTTGGCTGGACTGTGGGGAACATATACTCCAGAAACACGTGGCTGGTGAGCTCCCAGTTCATGTGAACATCATGTCTGAAAAGGGCTAATGAATGGAGAAGGAGCTCCATCCATGGAGTGATCCTGATCCCTTACCATGTAGCCTCACTTGGTTGATGAAATGAGAGGCAAGGTGGTCCTGACTGGCCAAGGTTTCCCAGGTGACCAGTCCAAGAAGCAATGCTCTCCCTCTAGCTCACTTTGATTGCCTTCAATGACATCATGACACTCTCTGTATGAGCGGATCAACTGAGACAGAGGAAGAGATGAGACGGTCCTGAGACATCAGCAATGGCAAGGAAAAAACAAACCAGTGGTCGCCCCAACACTGAAATTGCATCAGTTTGGATCCCCAGACTCCCTTTCCACTCATGGAAAGCACTTCTGCTCATAGATGAGGATAAGGGAAATGGTGTTCAATATGGCAAAAA
>NW_015164455.1:8069-11201 GCF_001447785.1 Gekko japonicus | reverse complement strand
TGAAATGTTAAAAAAATATAATGGGAGGTTTAAATTCTCCCAAATTAAAAAAAGGTTCTCTGCGAGTGCATGGACAACACCCATATCCCTTCCTCCATGCATTGCCAGTAATGAGAGTGGCCAGGAGCTGCTGCAGCCGGGGGGATGCAGCAGCAATGGGAAGGAGAAGAAGCTGTGGCAGTCCTGACAGTAAGGCCAGGAGGTCCACCTGACCCAGCTGTTTTGGCATTGATAGGGGTGGGTGACAGTAGCAGAGATGTGGGGGAAGAAGCTGAAGCAGATCCGGTGGCAAGGTCAGGAGGCGTGCCTGGCCCGGCTGCATTGGTGGTGATGGGGGAGGGTGGCCAGTGGCCACGGCTGCCCCAGTGACAGTAGTGGAGATTGGGAGGGAGAAGCTGAAGCAGGCCTAGTGGCCTGGCTGTGTTGTCAGAGATCATGAGAGGGGGACTGGACAGCATTGCTGCTCATGGTGGTGGGTGGCCGGAAGCTGCAACAGGCCCAGCAGCATCACTGTCGGTGTGGCGGCACAGGAGCCACGTTGGTCCCCACAGTATTGCTATTGGATGGTTGGGTGGCTAGGAGCTACGGTGAGCCAAGCAGCATCACTGTTCTTGGAAGGGGAGAAAGCTAAGAGGGGGGAGAGATCCCCTGGTGAGTATCATGGGTCCTGACTTGTGAATATATACATGTGATTTTTTTAAAGACACTCCTACCCATTTGATGTTCATCCGAGTCAATATGAATGGCTGCCAATCTGTTTTCATCAGCACTGTTAGTTTTGCAAAAATCTGATGTAAATCTCTTTGGCAGTCATTCGATTCATTTGGTGCCGAACTGAACAGACCTGATGATTGGCTCACAGACCTGATGACTGGCTGATCGATACAGTCAAACACCATAAGTTCATCTGTCAAACACTTCACCATGAAATTTGGTCCACCCCCTCTCAACGAGGAATTGGAGACAGACATATCTGTCCTGCATGCCGCACGTTGAAGTGCTTTATCCATGATGCTGCCAGACATTTCTTGTACAATTATAATTCATGCATTATATCTGTGTGCTGCAACTATAGGGTTCCCAAAGGGGACCCCACCTGATCACTGACTACAGGCACATTGTTCAGCAAGGTTCCTTGATCACAGGGTTTCTAACCATCCTCTGAGCTCACTGAAGGCACAGATTGATCAAAGTGGGCAAGACGGCAAGAAGAATGAACCTAGGAGGTAATATGCTTATTGCATGGTATCAATCACATGTTACATGAGGACTAGCAATGGAAGTGTGCCTGTCCTAAAGCTAAAGCCCTGATTCCATGTTATAGGACAGAGCCAAAGGTGTTTGCAGAAAAGAGGGCGAAAGTCCCAAATGATTCAGTAGGCAATGTACAGAAAGTGCATAATCTACCACTCACTACTTCTTCAGAAAATATATTCAGTTTGGTAACGCATCTTGAAAAGCAAACGGCATGATTAGGTTGGGTTTTTTTTCATGGTCAATATTACAAACTGCAAAGAACAAAAATGAGAGAGGCCATTTTTCTTTCAGGGAATTTTTTTGTCAGCCTATATGTAGCTATATCCCAATGGCTGCATCCCTTGAGATTTCTCAAGGACAGAGTTTCTATTTGTCTCTTTCTGGTGTCCAGCTTCAGTCTAATTAATTTCAGCCAGGCAATCAAGATTAACCAGGTACCTTCAGGCATCAAGAAAAGTGTAACTTGCCACCCTGCCAGGTTCGACATTTGTGTGAAGCTGGAAACATCTGAAGGTGACACTTGAAATACTGACATTCTCCACAGGTTTGAGTTCTGATTTCTTTTTTAATAATTATGCACAAATATAACTAACAAGAAGTTTTGCTAGAGTGATGAGGGGAACAGACAGTTCTCTGCTTAGCCATGAAGCTCAGCAGAGCTACAATTTAAGGTTTACTGACTTGACAGGAAATTTCATTGAGCTCAAATGATCTTCTGAGTAGACAGTCATGGAACTTGACTGTGGGTATCCTTGGATGAGTCAGCCCAACCTACCTCAAAAGGTTGCTGTGAGGATAAAGGTGGAAAGACAAAGACTACCTACATCCCCCTTTGGATGAAGTGCGGGATTTAAAAATTAAAATGTGGGAGGGAATAAAAGAGAATCCTATGCCATACTGATATAGCAACAGCACCCTCCATGTCCCTGCCTCACCAGTCTCTTACTCAGTACCAGCCACCAGCTAGCAATCCTACCTTACATGATTTTGCTTGTTTGTTCATACTTGTACACACACACATATTATCACGTAGCCTTTCGCTGCTACACTCTACAGTCTGCTGCCATAAGTCACTGGGGTGGGCTCCTTTATGTATTCACTATGTGATTCTTCCTGTAAGTTCTCTCATTTGACTAAGTTCTGCTTCAAATGTGTCAGCCAGTATCTGTGCAAGTTTCAGAACAAATGGGAAGGACTGAGCAAGTGAGTAGGTAAGGTCCCAGAGTTGCCAAGTTCCAGTTGGGGCCTGGAATCTCCCTGGACTTCAGTGCCCATCACATACAGACAGAGCTGAACAATGTGAGAATGCCTTCTCCACATACACACAAAAATAGCATATCAGGGCTGAAAAGGGGAAAGAATAGAAACGTGATCCCCAAAAAGGTGCCCGTAGGTGCCATGGTGCCTGCCAATGTGTTTCCTGGTACCCACTTTCTTTTCCCCCAGAGCATCTCTTCCCTAATGCAAAGAGCCAGTCCTGGATTTCTTCCACCTCTTTGCTGCCTGGGATGTATCAGAAGAGCCCAGGAAGTATCACCTAGATGCCTGCAGGGAAAACCTGTTTGGACACAGCTGCCTCTATTCCAGGCGGATGCTGTTATGTGGCTGACTGTTTGCATCCCCTGGTGCAGCCATTTTGTGATGGTGCTCATTAACTGGCTTCAGCCAGAAGGTTCAAAGCTAGATATCCCTAGCCTTACTGAACCTGAGAACATTTTTTTTTTTGTACACATGTTGTATATGCAGATAGTTTCTTGTGCCTGGGGGCAGTGAAATGTTTCTCCATTTGTAGTCTGAAATTGTGCAGCCCAGCAGCAGAAACCTTAACACAGCCTTACACTCATTTGCTGTCGCTTGAAAGGGGTGCTTAAAGTG
>NW_015164455.1:7776-7952 GCF_001447785.1 Gekko japonicus | reverse complement strand
TGTCTGGCTGTGCCACTGATCTATTGCCTCCTTATCATTGTTAATCAAGTCAGTTGGCCACTTCATGCTGTAATAAAGTGCCTTATTATTTTAAGTGGTTACTGTACATGCCTACTTCAGAAGAAAATTGCTATATATGGGCAAATCAAAACCCGGTTGGAGACAAGGGAGCTATT